>NW_025999990.1:10427341-10489043 GCF_001458135.2 Marmota marmota marmota | reverse complement strand
ATGGTGGGGAGGTGGGGGGGAGGGGGAGGGGGGAGGTGGGGGGGAGGGGGAGGTGAAGAGGAGGCACGGGCCGGGCCAGACCACGGAGGACCTGACGGGAACACCAAGGAGTTTGACTTTGTGTTGGTGGATCAGGAAGTTGGTTGTTTTAATTCAGAAAGTGATATGGTTTTATTTATTTTTAAAAACCATCACTCTGGCTCCTGTGTATTTGAATGATAAACCCAAGAAGGGCAGGAGTGGAGGCGGGAGGTCAAGATCACTTCATCATGTTTCAGATAAGAATTAATAAGGCTGGGGCAGGGAGAAGGTCATGTCAAGATCGGTCTTAGAGGTGGAATTGGTAGGACCTGCTGATGGATTGGATGTGAAGTGTAAGAACAGGGGAGCTGGGGACCATTTCTAAGTTTTGGCTTCAGTTACTGAGTCTGTGGTGACTCATTCACTGAGATGGGTGACACTGGAGGAGAAGCAGGGAGGGGAAGGATACGACTTCTGTTTGGGACATGGGCCCTTGGGACATGCACATGGAGATGTCATGAGACTCTGACTGACATTACATGACTATGGGGATGGGTGGAAATGTCAAGGCTGGGGGCATAGATTTTGGAATCCTTGGGAGAGAGGAGGGTTTAAAGCCATAGTATTGAAACTGATCACACTAGGAGGGTAATAGAAAGACAGATCTGGACTGAATACCAGGGTCTCTGGTGTCCTAACCCTTAGAAGCTGGGAAGAAGAGGAGGAGCCCACAAAGGAGTTTGAGAATGACTGACTGTGAAAGGGGGCACAAGGTAGACCCTGTGGACACCAGAAAGCCCAGGGAAGAGAGCTGCTCAAGGAGGGGTGTGGTCAGAGGGACCTAGCCCTGGGAGCTGAATATGCAGAGAAGTGATCCCTGGACTTGGCAGCTGGAGACTTTGGGTACCCTCATCAGGACCATGGTCACGGAAGCCCATCAGGGTGAGGTAAAGATGGGGGGGAGGTAGAGGCACTTACTGTGGGGAGCTCTTTTAAGACATCTTGCTGTTTAAGGGCGAAAAGGAATGGAGTGGGCCGTATGATTTGTGGGGGACACAGGGTGGTTGGTCATCCACAGAATGCTTCAGGGCATAGCTATAGTGTGTTGGGAATGACTGAAGAGAAAGGGACACATGGGTACATGATGGAGATGCCAAATAACCATAGCAACAGAGCAATGTTTCCACATTTAAAAAAAGTTTTTTTTTCCAAGCCCAGGAAATTCAAAAGTATATGAACCATGGCGTTAGGAGAGAACTAGCTCCCAGCTGGGCAAAGCATTAGTAATGGATTACTAATCCCCATCCAGCCTTGCAACACCTACCTCCCTACTCTCCTGGTGGCTTCCTCTCTTCTCCATCAGATGTCTTCTCAAATGTCACCTTCACAGCCCAGTGTTTCTTGTCCCTGGTCCCCATTTAAAATGAACCCCTCCAGCATTCTCTAGTTCATTTTTTCCTGAGATTTTCTTTATGTAACATACTATTGATGGGTTGATTGATTGTTCTCCTTCTTTTTCCACTGGAATGTACAGTAGGACTTTTTTCTCTGCTGTGTGCTGCTGTGTCACCAGGGCCTGGAGCAAGGATAGCCATAGAGGGCTGCTCTACATTGAAATGAATCATTTCTCCATTGTTTTATCTCAAGACTCTGCTGTGATAATTCTTTATAATGCAGAGCAAGTGGGGTGCAGAATGAGCTGAGACCTACCTGTGAGGGCAGTGGCTCAAGCTAGAAGGTGGCCAAGGTGACAAGAGAGAGCAGCCCAGTCAGGCGGAGTTCAGAGCACTCGGCAAAAAGTCTAGTATTGATACAGGAGCCACTGGGCACTAGACTTTTCCAGAGAGCACAGTGGGGTCTGGGCAGACAGGTGAGGCACACAGTTACAGGACACCTGTGATGGATCCCTGGGGAATGGGGAGGGCTGCCTGTGGGACAGCATCAGACACCAGAACTCTTTTCCCTGAAAGGGCAAAACCAGGCATGCATACATGCACATGCACATGCACATGCACATCACTCTCTCTCTCACACACACACACACACACACCCATGCCATAGGCTGGAACGGGTCTGACTGGCAGGCCTGAGCCCTGGGAGGAAAGCTGGCAAGGACAAACCAAGATGGCTAGAACCAATCTGGAGACTGGGAAAGCAGCCAGTAGGAGGGAAGGATGAAGGGCATGAAAAGCCACTGGCCATCCTTGTGCCATCAGTGGGAATCTCAGACACCAGAGGAGCCACCGAGTAGCCTCATGTATCCCTATATCCACAGGCCAAAGTTGTTGAACTGCCAAATATCCACGAATACTCCAAATATGTGGAGACTGCCTTCCTCACATGTGGACTGGTCTGGGCGGAAGAGAGCTGAGCCTTTTACCAGTGATGCTCAGATCAGCATCACCTGGAAGCTTGGTAGCAGTGCAGATTCTCAGGCCCAGCCCAACCCAACCCTACTCCCTCAGGGGGTGGGACCAGCAGTCTGGGCTGTCACAAGCCCCCCAAATGATCCTGATGCCTGCTAAGGTCAAGCCCCATATGAGCCCAGGGCGGGTGGGGGAAGAGCTGGGGATGACAGATGGGGGAACGAGGTAGATCCTGATTCCAATCTAGAGTCAAAGAAAGACATTTCTTTCTTCTTTGTCCTTATTTGTTTCTATTTTTTTACTGCCTATCTCTGTGGCTTTTTTCCTTCAGTATTTATTTTATTCCTTTAGAAGGGTCCCATTTGCCTTTATTTAAAATTTTTATTTGAACAATGGAACAATATTATCTACATTTTTACAGATGAGAAATTCAGTATTTGGAGATGAACTGATTTGTCCACATCTCCCCAGCAAGTAAGGTGTCAATCAGAACCTAAGAATGCAGGTTGAGCATGCCAAATCTGAAATCTAAACTGTTCTCAAACCTTCGAGGACCAACATGATGCCACAAGTGGAAATGTCCACTCTGGCCTCATGTGACAGGTTGCAGACAAAATGCAAGCACACTAAACATGCTGCTGCCTCAAAGCTACATGTGCTACGTGAGTGTAAAATGAATGGATTTTGTGTTTAGATTTGGATTCCTTTTCCAAGATAACTCATTATGTATAAACATTTCAAACTCTGTAAACACTCCTTGTCCCAAGCCTTTCAGATATTCAACCTCTAATATGTTTTTCATGGAAGCTATGTTTTAATTGCCACGTCACTGATATATATGCATCAGAACCAAAGACTGCTGATTGTCTTTAAGAATAACTAATGGAAGGGCCTGGGGTTGTGGCTCAGCGGTAGAGCGCTCGCCTAGCACGTGCAAGGTGCTGGGTTCAATCCTCAGCACCACATAAAAATAAACAAATAAAATAAAGGTATTGTGCCTAACTATAACTTAATAAATATTTAAAAAAAATAATAACTAATGGAGCCCAGCTACTTGGGAGGCTTGGTGGGAGGAGGAGGCCATCCTCAACCTAATGAGACACTGTCTCGAAATTAAAAATAAAAGGACTGGGGATTGTAGCTCAGTTCTAGAGGACATCTGGGTTCAATCCCTAGCACTGTAAAAAAAAAAAAAAAGTGACTAGTGGATGACTGTTTGGGATCCTTTCCTACCTTGCCAGCTGGCCTCACACTTCTCCATTCCCATCCTGCTCAGGACTCTGGGACGTAGCCTTTTGCAGCCCATCATCCTGCCCACAGCCTGTTTTCCTGCCAGGCTTCTCAGTGCCCTCTGCTTATGAACCTGAAGGCTGGGCGGCGCTGTAGAGGGGAGTGCCCAGTCTCTCTGAAAAGAAAGGATGGCCCTGATTTATCCTTTTCTGAAATGAAGAGGAAGCCGGAATCAGAATTGGCTGTCCTACTTCCACCCTGCAGCACTCTTTCTTACATGTCTCTATAAATTTTGTTCCTATTATAATGAATCCAACTTGCTTTTCAAAGGCAAATTTAGCAGGGAGAGAATGAAGACATTCTCCAGCCCTCCAGGATCCCTTCCAAGTTGGGCCCAACACACGCAGCCTTGTTTTGCAATAGGAAATAAATTTGATCCTTAGAGAAACACCCACAAAGGTCATGGGTCTAAATGCCACAGGGTTGGGCAACTCACTCACGCACTTGCTCACCTAAAAGTTATAACTCAGCGCCATGACCCACCACCTCCCTTCCTCTTGCTGAACATTCTGTCTGTCATGAGTTTTCCACTGGGATGTGTCGGTTAGGAATTCTAACTGTGATCTTGAGCAACCCTCTTAATCATCTCTGAATCTCACTTTTCCTGTTAGGGATGAGGAATGATAATGTCTTCCCTTTGACTTAATAGACCTGTGAGTTCATTCACTCAATAAACATTTATTGGAAGTAGTTCTTGGTGTGGCTGCAGAAGCAAAGGCAATCTCATTGGGGAAAGTACTTTGAAGGTGATGCCATACTGTAGAAATGGAAGTCCTTGACGTTTCTACTTGAAAAGACCAACATGGTAGCTATCAGCATTGTTGACCAAGTATTTCTGGAACTCCACCCTCCAGGAACTTGGCAACATTTCACTCTCCAAGCCCCACTGGGCCTGGGTGGGCCACATCACTAGTTCTGACTAACAAGTAGCACCTTGTATTGCCATTATGCAAAGTGCTTTAAATCCTATGCTGAGAACTTTGAACGTGTCATGTTTAGACTAGAACTGAATTGTTGAGTTAAAATCCTCCAGAACTCTTGTTCTGTGCTATGGTCACTGGTGAACTTTCAGACAGCAGCAACTCCATCAGCCTAAGTTCCAAAGCAAGGAGATATCAAGACCCAGGCAATCGGTTGTATGTTTCATGAGCAAAATAAAACAACCCAAACAACTGTTGCTTTCATATTTGGAGCTTGTTTGTTACTGCAGTATCACTTAGTCTATCCTGACTGACATGACCATTTATCAACAAATGAACTATATTATTGATAAGTAATTCCTCTTTTCTTTCTCTTAGTGGTTGGTTAAGTGCAAGATCATTTCTAAAGATTCAACAGAATTCAGACAAAGGACTAACCCCTAAAGTCATACTCAGATACTTTCTTAATCGTCTTATAAGGTAGGTTTTTTTTTATATAATTTCTTTCTTCATTGTAGCTGTATAATAAGTTCTTATTTTTTTTCAGTGCTTAATCCTCTTTTGAAAGAATTTCCAAAGCAAAATATACTAAGAAAATATTTTTTTTCCTTAAATACAGTTGGTTTTTGCTGATTTAATATGGTTCAAGTTCTAGCTGGGTATGGTGGCTCACGCCAGTAATCCCAACGGCTCAGGAGGCTGAGGCAGGAGAGTGGCGAGTTCAAAGTCAACCTCAGTAAAAGTGAGGCACTAAGCAATACAATGAGACCCTATCTCTAAATAAAATACAAAATAGAACTGGGGATGTGGCTCAGTGGTTGAGTGCCCCTGAGCTCAATCCCCTATACAAAAAATGTGTGTGTGTGTGTGTGTGTGTAGTTCAAGTTCTGGTAGAATAAATGCCATGAAATTTGTATCTTCCACTGGCAAAAGCTCCCTAATTCCTCAAAAAATGGAAAGCAGATTTTGATAAAAGTACTACCAATTTCCATGATATCTATATGCTACTGGAGAATCAGTGTGACTGCGAGTTGGCCGACACTGGACCTTGTAAATCAGAGTATGAATAGTAATGATAAAAATAAAAGACGACACAGCCGGGAAGGGAACAGGGTGAAGCTCAGCTCAATGGCCATTCTGCTGAGAGGGAGGCGGGAAATTATGGCTTCCTGTGGGAAGGGGGTTGGTTGAAGCAGAAAGGATTCCAAGATTGACACAATACAGAACCAGTGATGGCAAAGTGGCAGTGATAGAATGCGATGTCAAAGTTAAGGCGAAAAGGAGACTTCAACACCTGTACTCCAACTCTTCCATTTATACATCTTTTCAGTCCTGCTTAGAGTTGAGCTGGACCCCCACTTTCAGGACTCCTGTTCCAGTCCCATCTTGGTACACCACATTGTCCACAAAATAGTGAAAGCCACCTTCAGGGCTAGTTAAATGAAGTGGGCAAGAGCAGAGGCCATAGCTCTACTGCTGAGCCGGCATTCTGGCTCAGACACTGCTGTGTGACTGAGTAAGCATCTCAGCCTTTCTGTGCTTGAGTTTTCTCATCTCTGAAATGGGGCAAATAATGGCACTTAACCTTGTAGGACTCTTGCAAGGATTAATCGAGATAATGCATGTGAAGAATTTAGAAAATGCTTGGTGGGTAGTAAGCATTCGGTGAGTATAAGCTACCATTGTTATTGTTGTTATTTATTTCTTTTCCCTTTTCCTTCCTATTGGCTAAGAATGAGGATGAGCTCAGGAGTGGACCTTTATTGGCTTTTTACCATGGTCCTTGTGGTTTCTTCCAAGGTGCTATCAAATCTAGCCCTCCTCCTGGGAAGGATAGAATGCACAATGTCTTTTGGGTGACAGGCTCTGGGTTAAGCAGCCTGTTCTTCCCTGAGGATTCCTGAAGGAGAGGGACTGGCTTAAAGGCCAAAGTTGGAGACCATTAGGGATCAGATCCCATCGTCTGGCAGGTTTCTCTGGGAAACCTGCTTCAGGAGAAAAATCTGGAGCTAGGATGGAGGATCCAGGAGGGTTTTTACAAGCGGATAAAGAAGTGGGATAGGAGAAGCCCCAGTGGAAGTGGAGCAGTGGTGAGAACTTGTGGGTAAGTTACTGCAATATCCAGGAAGGAGAGCAGGGTTTGGTGATTGGCAGAGGGAGTAAGGACTGGAGAAATCTAGCATTTCCTGGCCTGAGCAACATGGTGCCTGATGGAAGTCTTGTCGCTCAGAGAACTCCGGGAAAGTGGCAGATTGCAGTGAGACTAGGAAGAAGATGACTCCAACCTGACACCAACACACAGTCTGAACTCACAGCCTGTGAGGTCCCCAGGGACAAAACCACCATGGGCTGGGACATTCAGGTGTTCTCATTCCTGCCGGCAGAACTCCCTGATTCTACCTGGTTAGGATTTAATACTCCAAGAGGACAGGAGGCGAGATCCTTCGTCCACTCACTCTGTGCCAGGCACTGTTCTAGATTCAGTGTTTTAATAAACTCCTCCCAGCGTTGAGGAACACATTCAACACATAGAGATTCAACATTAAGTTACAGCATACCAGTCAATGGAGAACGGGTCAGTGGTGACGAGGGCCACAAAGTGGTCATTTGGAGAGGGAAGTGAGGTGGGGTCTGCTTCTGGAAGGGTAGTCAGAGAAGGTGACTTTGAAAGAAGAAAAGGAATGTTCTAAACAAAGAAATGCTCAGGGGGAACCAAGTGAAAAAGTCCTGAGAAGGGGCGCAGTTGGTGTGTTGGAAGGACTTCAAGGAGCCCAGACACGCTCTTGGGAGCAGAGCGAGCAGCCTGGAGGGCAGGAGGGAATGAGGTCAGAGGGCATGTTACGTGGGGCCTGGGGGAGCAATTTCCACGTCGTTTTAAGATGGAAGCCTTCGAAGGGGTCTGCAGGGGAGTGGTCCAGTCAGATTACAAGATTCACCCTGGCTGCAGCACAGCGAGCTGGACGTGAGGGGGCAGGGCTGGAGTGGGGAGACCAGTTGGGAGCTATTGCAAGTTATAAGAAAATTCAAAAAACCCCACGGCTGGGGGCAAATCAGAAAAAGATCATCTACTGGGAAATGAAGGGCACAGACACCCGGGAGCTGCAGGATAATTCCAACTAAGAGCCACATGTTAAAAATTGTTTTATATTATAGCTTCTGATGAACAGTGTCTAACTGTAGTCGAAAGTTATAACTAAAATAAGGGGGTCCCCTTCCAGCCTCTCTCCCCACAGCACACATTTGTTAACAGTTGAATTCTAGTGGAGACTTTCCTTGTATTTGTAAGCACTGCCCCCTGCTCCCCACCCCTAAGAGCATTGTCCTACATAT
This sequence comes from Marmota marmota marmota, assembly GCF_001458135.2. NCBI lineage: Eukaryota > Metazoa > Chordata > Mammalia > Rodentia > Sciuridae > Marmota > Marmota marmota. Next base: position 10,481,116 of record NW_025999990.1, on the reverse strand, counting down.
TGCACAGTTTTGCACGTGGCTTTTTTACTTAATGATTTGGTGTCGCTGATGTTAGAGGTCACCTGCATGGCATTATGTTGTAGGAAGCCATTATGCATTTAGCCTGTTCCATTGATGGGCATGGAGGTAATTTATAACTTCTTGTCTTAGGCAAGAAGACAATGTATATATGTTATTGTGCACTTGGATGGGTATGTTTGTGGGGTAAATTCCTTCAAGTGGAGTTGGTGATTTGTATGCCTCTAAATTTTTTCTTTCTTTATTTTTATTTATTTATTTATTTAAATGATTTATTTTGGAGTACTGGGGATTGAACCCAGGGCCTCATGCATGCTAGGCAATGTGCTCTACTGCTAAGCTACACCCTGGTCCAAGGATCCCACTTTTCAAACCCGCTTTGACTTTAACTCTTGGAAGCTTGGATAAAGATGCACTACTCCAGGTGTGGTAGCACACGCCTTTAATCCCAGGGACTTGGAGATTGAGGCAGGAGGATCACAAGTTCAAGGCCATCCTTAACAACGTAGTGAGGCCTTGTGTCAAAATAAAAAATAAAGAGGGCTGGGGATGTGGTTCAGAGATTAAATGCCCCTGGGTTCAATCCCCTGTACCAAAGGGGGGAAAAAAAAAAAGAAACAGCACATATTAATTTCTATGGTCCTATGTGTCAAACTGTCCGTGTATTTATCTCATTGCATTCTCAAAAAAGCTTAGGAGGCAGAAAGCATCATCCTTCTTTTAAAGAAGAAGGAAGAAGAGAAGTCAGATGTGAAGACTTAAGGCAAATCTAGAAGTCACGTTCTGGTTCTTTTCCTGTAGCTGCCCTCCCCCAACAGCATTGGCCCATCCCCCCGAGACCCACTGATTCTGAGCCTTCATTTTCACAAGTACCAGGGGAGGTAGATGGAGAAGGGGTGGGCGCACTGCTGGGGTGGGGCAGGAGGGATGTCCCCCCTGACTGCATCTGTCCTGAGTGCTGCTTCTGAGGGGAGCAGGGTGGACACTCTCTCCAGGGAGAGGAAGGTGGCAGATGGTGGGAAGGGCGTCCAGCGAGGTGGGAGCCAGAGGCTCGGAGGAGCAGCTGCAGTGCCTCTGGTCAGATGGCTGGCAGGGCAGGCCTCAGGCCCCAGGAAGGCTGCTGCCCAAGCAGACACTGAGGTGAGCTGATCTGGGAAGGTGCACTTGACATCCTCACCTGCTTTTTCTCGCTTTGATCAACAATTCCATCTCTGTTCCTCGCATGCCCAGTGGACATTGTGTAGGATGCTGTCATTGCCCAGAGGCCCGGGAGCCCAACGGGCCTGATGCTTGGTACTGATTCACTGTCCTGCAGCTGTGGGTGGAGATGCTCCAAGTCCTGCCTGCACCCCACCCAGCCCGGATGCCTCATCCCAATGATCTGAGGTTGTGTTAGTTGGCTTTTTCAATGCTGTGACTAAAGGACCTGACCAGCACAATTATAAAGGAAGAAGAGTTTATTTTAGGGCTTAGGGTTTCAGAAGTCTTGGTCCATAGAAGGCTGGCTCCATTCCTCAAGGCTCGAGGTGAGGCTGAACATCATGGCAGGGGAGAGTGGTCAAGGGAAGCAGCTCATATCATGGTGAACTGAAAGCTGAGACAGAGACTCCACTTGGTAGACACAAATATATAGTCAAAGCCATGCTCCAATTCCCACCTCCTCCAGCCACACCCTGCCACTTCAGTTACCACTCAGTTAATCCCTACCAAGGGATTAAATCACTGATTGGGTTAAGACTCTTACAACCCAGTCATTTCTCCTCTGAACCTTCTTGCATTGTCTAACAATGAGCTTTTGGGGGACAGCTCATATCTAAACCATAAAAGAGGTTCTATGGGGTCTACTTGCTCTACTTGAGAAAAACTACAGTGAATATCAAGATGTATTATTTTTTTAAATTAATTTTTTAATTAAAATTTTATTTGTTTTAATTAATACATGACAGTAGAATGCATTTATGCACTTTGATACATCATAAATAGGTGGGATATAATTTCATTTTCCTGAGTGTACATGTTGCATAATCATACTGGTCATGCAGTCACATACATTCATACAGTAATAATGCCTGTTTCCTTCTACTACCTTTCCTATCCCCACATCCCCTTCCACTCCCATAACTTCCCTCTACCTAATCTAAGGTAACGCTATTCTTCCCTAGTGCCCCCTGCTTTATTCTGAGTTAGTATTTGCATATATATTCTTTGATTTTTAGTTTTTTGTGGTGCTAGGGATTGAACCCAGGGCCTTGCTAAATATTCATCCTACTACTGATCTACTCTCAGCCCAGAATGTACTTTTTAAAAAGAGTGATCTGACCTCAGTGCACCCAGAATCCCTTCCAGAACTGTATGTGATGCCCTGTCACACCTCACTCCCAACTCTGCCAGACACCAGTGGCCAACTGAGATGTCCCTCAGGTGCAAAGTATGTGCTGGGTTCTGAAGATTTAGTAAAAAAGAATATAAAGTAGCTTGCTAATACATTTTTAGGTTGGTTACATGTTTGAAATGATAATATTTTGGGCTAAATAAGTGATCTTAAAATTAATTGTACCTTTTTTTTTTTTTTTACTCTGTAAAGTGCAGCTTCTAGAAAATGCCAAATGGGGGGTGATAGACGGGGTTCACGTTCCATTTCCACTGAGCCACACTGATCTGGACACCTGGAGTCTTATGCTTCACCTTTGTGACTACTGTGGGTCCTGCATGGGAGCAGGAGGGGTATGAAGGAAGGAAGAGATGAAGCCCCAGAAGGGGAGAGGGAAAGAGGGAGCGAGGAAGGAGATCGTTATTGCTCGAGGCGCTGTGGAAAGAACACGAACCCGTGTCAGATCTCAGCACTGCTGTGTGATTAGGGCAAGTCACCCTAATCTCCTCATCAGTAAAAGGGAGGAAAGGGCTACCTGACTGGATAGTCTGAGGGTTAGAAATATCTAAAAAGCTTCTATCACAGAGGCAGTAAATGACGGTGATTTTGTGTCAGGAGGTAGCATGACACAGCACATGGGAGCAGCTTAGCAGTGATCCTGGACCCCTGGATGCCTGAATGCTGGAGTGTGCTGGCAGGAGGCTGGCCTCCGACACAGTCTGTTGTAGAGCACCTACCCTCCGTCCCCCAGGCGCCCACCATGGGGCTGAGCGGACCTCTGGAGAGTCACCTCCTCTCTCCTGCTCTTTCCTGCCAGACTGCAGCCTCTTCACCTGTACTCAGTGTGCTTGTTGGTTGGATTGTTCCCTGTCGTTCCCTGGGGACCTGTCTGGGAAGTACCCAAATTCCACTGGGATAACTGCCAGCAAGCTTGGTGGACCAATCTGCTGTTGCTAAATAACTTTGTGTCCGTCCAGAATGCGGTGAGTCTCGAGTTGTTGGCTTTGTAAGGGCAGGTGGGTCACCGGTGCCTCAGTCACGGGATAGGGCCAACCTGGGGTGGAGCTGTGTCGGTCTACACAGGGGGCAGCTGCTGTGGGAAGCAGAAGAGGGCATAGTAGTGTTAGTGAGGGGTAACCTCCAAGGTCCATGTCCCAAGGTGACAGCCCCAACCCCATCATGGTCCCGTACCAGTGCATGTTCTTCACCCCAAAGGAAAGGACACCATCTTCACCATAAGCACCAAGAGCCTATCCTGGGGTGGAACCTCCCACCACACCCTCACCATAGGAAATTCTACTCAATTTCTAGCCAGACCTGACAGAGCTTGTTCAGAACTACAAGATCCGTTCATGTTGTGGCTACCCCAAAGCCCCAGAGTCCTCATAATAAATGTGGAATGAAAAAAACACTGAAATAACTGTAATTAAATCATGTCACCAATTCCTCAAATGTCTTGAAAGTGGAACCAAAAGAGAATTTCCTAAGTGTGGCAGGTCCCTAATTATTGTACATAACCACTTACTAATGAAATGGCCAATGCCCAGCAGCTTTGACGAGCAGTCCATTGGTGACAGGGGTCCTGGGAGACAGTCTGTCTTCCCAGCAGACTGTGTTCCCATTTTGGGGAATCAGGGACAAGGACAGAAGCCAGTTACCTCTTTGAGGTGAAGTCCACCTTAGATACCCAGAAGCTAGGGTGCCAGGGCCCTCAAGACTGCTACTCATGCTTTTCCCCACTATGAAACATTGTCTTCAACTGTGGACAAAGATGTCCCTTCCTTGGCAGAAGTCTGAGTGCCCTGGGACCCTGGGGTCCAAGGCACAGGAAAACCGTCCCCTCACACTGAAGGAAAAGTGGAGGTAACTACCTTATTTCTCAATATCCATGGACAGTTCCAACCATGTGGTTTTGCCTAGACGATCCCACGTGGACCCTGTATGGGAACACAGGGGCTTCCACCCAAGTGCATCTGGAGCCACGCCGTGGTTCCAAATGAGCACAGTTTTGCCACCTAAAGTTGGGGGCGAAGACCAGGCAAGGGAAAGAAAATAACACCAACTGCTGAGTTCCAACTGCACTGTTTTGATAATTACCTTGCACATTCCTGTAACATGATGGAGTCCAGTTCCCACAACTGTTCAAAGAGACGGTTACTGGTTTTTTAAAAACAAAAGAGAAAACTGTCCGAATCTCCATGTGGTAAAATCTACTATCCAGACTTGTTCCAAGAATCCATGGACCAAGGGATGTGAAATAGCGCTTGCTCAAATTTCCTTCTCTTCCCCAGCCAGCTCCTCATCCCAACCACCTACTGAGCTCTTCCTCCAAGTCCAGGCAGGTGGGAGATGTGGAGCAAGAGGAAAGACCTGAAGGCAAGAGGTCACTTTGGCTTCTCTTTGCAGTGTAATGGCTGGACCTGGTACCTTGCCAACGACTTCCAGTTCCACCTCACCACACCGCTGATTGTCCTTGTCTACAGAAAGTGAGTCTAACTGGGATAACTGCCCCTTGAGACTCTAAAGAAAGTGCTCTAGCTGTGTGTAGAGCAGATTTTTTAAATTGAGAAAATGAGTTTTCAGAAATGCAGGTCCCATGTCCTCTGTGTTTACCTTCTTCCACATTCTCTTTTTATGGCCCAGGTCAGTACGTTTTTGCAGAGTTATAATTAGCATGTAGGTAATATCTACCGTTCAGGTTTTTCCACGTCAACTCTTCTTATAAACACTTCCACTTATTGACATAACCTGCATACCTGTCACTTTTAGGATTTATATGTCATTTTTGTGGCTGGGCAACTAGATTGAGCCCAGTTTTTCATGATTATAAATGGCACATCAATGAATGTCTTTGAACACACTACTTCTTCTCCTGGTTATTTCCATGGGGGCAGATTTCCAAGTGGAATTACTAGGTCAAAGGGTAAGAGCAATTCTGTGCTGCTTGTTTCCTAGTGTAGATTGCTCTCTGGAAAGAAAAGAAATTTACAGCACACTCAACAATGTATCAGGGTACCTGCTTCCCCACATTGGGTATTTATCATCTTAATTTTTGTTAGTTTTAGAAATACTTTATGGCCTCAATAATTCATGCGGAGATTTATAGTTTGTGGACCACTCATGCCATATTTTAAGAGATTTATTATTCTTTTTTTTGTCCAAGTACTTGTTCAATTTAAGAAATATTGGAAAATATTAGGATTAAAAGAGGGAGATACAATCACCCAGTCTCTCGTCACTGAAGGTGAGGCAAAATCACTGTTAATATTTTGATGATTATGCTACTGATATTTTTTTCTGCCCAGCATTATATACATGAAAATGTTCTGTATAAATATGTTTCTATCTTTTATTTAATAGCTTGTGACCCACACATTTCCCTGTACTATTTTACTTTTAGAAAACATAATCATAAAGCCTGCATAACATTCCATTTCCTGGATGAACTGTGATTTACTTATACCTTCTCCCATTGTTAAATACTTGGATTCTTTCCAATTTTATGCTTTTTATAAATAATGGCCTGATGAATATATTCATGGCAATCATTTACCTCCAACTCCAATATTACTTTAGAAAGCATATCCTTGGGAGGAATTACTGGGCCAAAGGGTATGAATGTCTTTGGGGCTCTTGAATCATAACGATGAATTACTTTTTAAAAATCGAGACACCTGTGTTTGACATTTCTACAAAACTGCAGAGCCTCTTAGTCCCAACCCGTACTTACTACTATGAGCCAGTACAGACTCCACCTTGCTCAGAGCCTGGGTTTACAAAGCTCTTGTTTCTTACCAGAGCCTCTCAGTATTATAGCTGGGACTCCAGGGACCCTCTAGTCTTACACATGCAAAATTCCAAAGTGCACAAGCACTAATTTGTGTGGGGCCACCCTTGACCCATGGGAAATGAAATACACTGGGAAAATGCTTTCCTCTTTCATCCCCAGGACAGTTCTGAGATACATTTCATGAGGCTCTGAAGAACATTCTGGAAGAACTGAGCACTGGTGACCTTGATAGCACATAACCTTGTACTGGCTTTTCCCCCTTTCTTGTTCTTCTTCCCCATCCCCAATCCTACTTCCACAAGAACTGTGCACACCCATTTATCTCTGGCCTGCTTCCAGATTGGCAGGGGGACACCAGGATCCCCTTCCTACTCTGTCCCCCTCCCATGTCCTTGGAGTGAGTGTCAGTGTCCACCTTACCTGCCTTGAGCAATTCATTTCTCTCTTTAATCAACCATTTACATCCGTATAGTATTGTGTAGATGACAAAGGACTTTCCCTGGCATGGCCTCATTTTGAGCGGCATCATAAGCTTCTAGACAAGGAAACTCGAGTTCAAGGCCCTGTCCAGGGTCACACAGCTAGTAAAGGTCCTCCCACCTCAGCCCAGCTCGCCTGGTCCATCGGGTCTCCCCACCCCCACCCCCTGGCAAAGCAAGGCCAGCAGGAGCTCCTTGGTTGTCAGGCTTTATAAACCTGGTGGTGCAAGGACCTGCAGGGCCCTCCTCCCCATGTCCTCTCTTTGCAGAAGCAAACATGTGCTTGTCCTCCTCGGGGCCCTGCTGTTCCTGGCGTCTTTCACCGCCACTGCTCTGCTCACACTGGCTTACAGACTTCCCGTGTCGTCTCCATCGGCAGCCAGGTAATGGTTCCCAGCCTGTCCCTCTGTCCCTCTCCTGCCCTCCCATGCCAGACCTCCCAGGGAGGGCGGCTGAATGCCAGGCTGCTTGCTCTGTGTCCACCGGCTCGGCTCGTGGGAAAGCTGGGTGGGAAATTTTCCATCTGCTTGAGAAAGCCGGTTGCATTTTTGCTTCCAAACTTCTGAACCTTTCAACTTGCCTCGAGGGGTGCTCTCGAACTCACGCCGCCGCCCATGGAAATGCTTCTCAGAGGAAAGGAGCGCCCCCGCGTGGCGAAAAGGTGCTTCTTCTCTAGTGTGTGAATGGCTGCTCCGAATCTCTATTGTTGGATGGAAGGACCGGAATTTAGGAATTAGGGGCTAACTTTTCGAGGTGACAAGGCTACTACTAGATGGCCTGGATGTGATTGAACCTAGGACCTTACCCACGATGCTATTTTTCCTCTCCGATGAGCAACGTGTATGATTCTTCCTTATAACCACGCTGTGGAATCACCAGCTCATCTATTCTCAATTCAGCAGAGTGACACAGAGCATCAGACAGGTCAGCCATCTGGGCTGATTCCCCCAGTGACTGGCTTCATCTGTCCCCCTCCTGCCTGCTGCCTCCAGACCCACAGTGACCTCACGTCCACCACATAGCACACTCCTGGCATAGGGCCGTCACACTTATCCTTCCCCCTGTCTAGAATGCTCTTCCACAGGATCTAAGATCTCTATAGGGCTTTCTCCTTCACCTCTTTCAGATGTCTGTGAAATGTCACATTCCCAGCCTCCCCTTCATGGACCTCCCCATATAAAATGGTCCGGACAGGCCTGGTACATAAGTGCTCCCTACGTATTTGTGAGTGGGCGGGACGTGTTGCTAAATGAATGGATGAAATTACACAGCAAACCTCCTGGCCAGGAGAGCACATGCCCTTCCCATAAATGCCATCTGCCTCTGTGGGTGTGTCCAGGTGATGGAGAAAGGAGGCTTACTCATGCCTACCCCTGTGGTTCCCTCTGCGGGATGCGCTTTAGAGTCCCCCTGGGAAGTTTAGATCCTACTGGTGCTTCTAGCCCTACCTTGGGCCAATTGTTTGGGAATCTCTGGAGATGGAGCCCAGACAACTGACTTTCATAAGCATTCCCCAGGTATTTTAGTGTGCAGCTATGTTAGAAGAACCACTCACTGATCCTCAGGAAACTTCCCTGCCTGGTTGTCCCTGCATGGGCCGTGAGGGGAGTCAGAGCTGAGAGCATGTTTAGCTTCGGTGGGGGAACAGTGATACATTTAAAGCACAGTTCCCAATCGAGGCTGCGCTTTGCAAGCCCAGATGAGCTTTGACCATCTTCCTCTCTGGGTATCATGCCCACAGTTTCTTATTTAATGCGCCTGAGTGTAACCTGGACATTTCCTGTGACAGATACTCCATAGGTGGTGCTTCTCGAGCTTGACAGGTATCAGGGTCCTCTGGAAGGCTTCTTATCACAAGATGGCTGGCTCCTCTACCAGTTTCCTCCTATTCAGTAGGTCAAGGGAGGGGAAGGCAGGAATTTGACTTCCTAATAAGTTCTAAACATGCTGCTGCTGTTAACGTCAGGGGACCATACCTTGGAAATCACAGCATCCAAGAATACTCTTTGGTATCTTCTCAGGAGCCCAGCTTGGACCTCTCAGAACGCTTTTCCCTCATATTAGTCTCTTCTGGGCATCATGTTCTCAGAGCTATCCTGGAGTATCAGCCACCAGAAACAATTATTTAAAGTGAACAATGTCATCCTGTATCCTAGGGATTGGGCATGGAATTTGGACAAGCCAACTGCAGCCCAAGGCAGGTCACTATTGGTAGATAAATGAACAAATGTGCCCAAATTTACCTTTGGTTTTGCTGGTTACCCCAATGGACATCTCAGAGATTCCCATTTCTATATCTAGAAGAAACATAACCTTTTATTTTATTTTCTTGTATTTTTTCAGTGAAAATGACACTGTAATGTATTTCTTGGAATACTACACCAAGCCCTACTGCCGATATGGACCATTCCTTGTGGGCCTCTTTCTGAGCATTTTCATGCACCAAAACCATCAGTCAAATATTCTCAAGACCAAGGTATGGTTTTCCCATGCCTCCCTGTAAGGGCACTGGGTTGGTTGGCTTGGTGCAGCCATCTGTTCACACTCATCCTAGCCGTGGGCAGGAGGAATCAGACTATAGGGTAATTTACTGTGCTGCTGTGTGTTGTGGATGTATCTTTGTGCTAAAAGATAGGAAGGAATTGATTTTCTTGCCAGATCCCAATTCTCTTCAAGGAGTTTCTGTTACCAAGCTTCCAATTGAGAGCTCCGTGGAGTCTCCTCCATTAGAACTTTGGTTCAGACAATGATCTGGGAATGCATGCCCATGAGATTATCATGGCAAGGCCCTCATGGGAGGGGACAGAGTGGGTTGGGTTTTTGAATCCCTGCAGTTTCTATAGACAGGATTCCTGGTCAGGTTTGATGGTTCTATCTGGGAATCAAGATGGGAGGTGTCTAAACATGGGGAGTCTGTTCCTTTGCCTTCCATGTGGGCCCTGAGCCCATCTTCCTGTCCCTGGCTCTCTTGTGGGCAGTGATTCTGGCTCACCACTCAAGCTCACTGCTCAAGCTGGAAACCTGGGCTTGCAGGGACACCTCCTGGTCACAGACCATGCCTCCTGGTCAAGGGCCACTCCTCCAGCTCCAGCCAACCGCCTCATCCTGCAGATTGTTTCTCTTGCTGTGCTTTCAGGACCTCTGAAGCCAACTTTGTTGAAGCTGTTATCTCTTCCCTAGATTTCTTCACGAGTTTTCTTGCCTCTGGGTGTGCTGATCCCAGATCTGCTCTTTCTTGATCTGTGTAGATGCTCATGCTTCCTTCTCTGCTGGGAACGTGTTTTCCACCCTCCAACGTCCCCCACTGCCCCTCCCTTTCACCTGATTTAACTCCTGTCTATCCTCAAAGGCTCATTTAAGGTTTTCAGATAGGTCGTCTTCACTTATCCCTCCAGGCTGGGTTGGATCCCTCCCTGCACATTGCCTGGTTCTGTCTCTTCTTATCTTTCTAATTTATTTTTTAACAATATTTTTATTGGTGCATATAATTATACATAATGGTGGGATTCGTTGTAACATCTTCCTACATGCTCACCACATAATAATATAATTTGGCCAATATCTTTCTCCTCCTTGAGGGCACAGCATCTCTTACTCACCTCTGAATCTGTGGCGCCTGGTTCTGAGATCTTAACTCACTGAAGCCATTCAGTAAATGAAGGAATGAAAGAGAACTTGCTTTCCAGTGGAAGCAAGGAATTCCATTGCACTAGCACGATACAACTCCTGCCCAAATGCTTCTGTAAGACCCTCCTTTTGTTTGCCTCGGTTGTGTGTGTACCTCACAGACATTTTTACATTGGTCTTTGTAAAAATCTTCTTGTGTTGATCATGGCAGGAACAAAAGATAGGATTTAACCAGAAGTAAAGGGGCCATGTGACTTTTTAATAGGTTGGGTATATGATATTCCATAGAAATAGAATATTCAGTTGTAGATTATAACAGAGCACCATTGAAGGCTTGTTTCAACATAGTCCAGGTTACGTGGGGTGTGAAGATGAGTGTGAGCAAAGGGGAAAGGTTAAGATGAAGACAGAGCATTGGGGAACCACTTCAAGGGCCAATGTCAGGAACAGGGAGTGTGGAACTAGGACACAGCGGAAGAACAACAGGGACACGTTAGGTGGAACAAACTCAAGCTTAAGAAGGTTTAAAATCAGGACCGAGTGCAAGCTGGAAGGAGCTGGGCATGCACCATGTCTTGGGATGAGTTCAGGCAGGATGCACTACTGGTAGAAGAAAGGACAAGGAGAGAGCATGCAGCTGGGATGCACTTTATAAGGCTGCAGGGCGGTCAAGGCCAAGGACTTAGCAGTGGGCTGAAGGGGATCCTAGGCTGACAGAGCTCAGAGCCCCTGAGGGTTTGCCTCTCCTTCCCTGTAGCTGGAAACTAGGGCAAGAGCCGGAGACCCTAGAAGGTCTAAGAGACTAGATGGTGGACTGATCTGAAGTTGGCTCCATTCTGTAGATATCATCACAGAAGCTGGAGAACTAGAACATGGGGAAGCAAGACAGAGCCGTGGAAGATGATTTGGAAATAAAAAGGTCAAGAAAGGTGCCGTAAGACATGACCTCAGACTAAGCAGTAGCATTTAAGTCAGGGAGCTGTCGGAGCTGAGAACTTCCCCACTCTCCCTTCCAACATTTTGTGTCCTGGTGTCTAGGGCACAGTCCAGGCAGGCAAGGTGGCCTGTGGGCTCTCCCACTTAGGTGGGGCAGGATTCAGCAAAGAGCCACCTCTGGTTAAGAGGCAGAATGGGAGGTCAGGAGTGGTAGGAGCAGGTTAGAACATGACCTAATTGACTTTTTCTCTTTTAACCTTCATTTTGAGATGGTTGTAGATTCACAGGATACAGAAAGGTCCTGTGCAGCCTTCAGCCAGGTACCAAGTGACAGCTCAGGGTGTATTTCCACACCCAGGAATTGACATAGGCACAATCCATAGACCCCACCCATTTTACCTATATTCATTTATGAACATGTAGTTCTGGGCCGTGTTGTCCCCTGTGGTGATCTGAGTAACCACCACCGCAGTCAAGGCACAACTCTTCATCACCACACGGCGTCACCTTCTCATCCCACCCCTTTACGACTGTGGCAACTGGTAGGCTGAGTCCTCTACCTGAGTCAAATTTACACAGTTGAGGTTTCTGAAGCAACAGAAATAACACCCCCCCCCAAAAAAAAGTGAGTCTGTGCAAGCAGACATGAATGCACGATTATTTCAATGGGCTGTGAGCCACTTCTCCTTTCCCTGTAGGTGCAGGCCCTGTTGGGGTGGACTTGCTCCCTGCTGACCCTGTTCACGATTGTCACTCTGGCATACGTGCTGGACGATCTCTCCGCTGAGACTTGGGTGGCCGCTGCAGTCTACCAGGCCCTCCACCGGACCCTGTGGGCCGCCGCCGTGGGCTGGGTCATCTTTGCATGCCAGGAAGGCTATGGAGGTAGGAGGTGGCCCTGGGCTCTGCTCTGGCGCTCACACAGGGTGGCAAATCTAAACCACAGCGTGTGTACCCAGAGGGGCTTCTCTGTACTGGAGTGGTTGATGAATGGCTCCTACTGACTCAGAAACATCCATTTGTGTATATCCTTGGAGAAAACACCCCACATACTGTTTTAGATTTTATGTTGGTCTGTGTACAAATGTAATTCTGAGGACAAAGTTGTTACTGGAGACAGTAAAGCTAGTTTAGAAGTTGGAAAGAATTCAGGTAGAGAAATGCACTGAGAAAACAGTAACTTAGTGCTAGGAGATAAGACTTCTGGTCAACCCACCCTGAGCCTTTGTCTCTTCCTCTGAGGAGGTAAAGTCAAAGTTTCCAAGACCCCCTTCCATAACCAGGAAACTGCTGCTGTCAAATCAGCTTTTGAGGTGCTGGAGTCAAGCAGATAAAGGTGAAAATGGAAAGAAAAGAATCTCCAGGTTAGAGATCTCTAACGTTTTCCTCCCTTTCTTCTCTATTTGGCATGAGATAGGAAGGAAGAGAGGGCATGGGGTCAGCAGATGGCAGGACTTAGGCTGGTAGGCAGTGTCCACAAAAAGTTGCAGCCCTGAACTTTCCAGAATCCCTGAGGATGAAGAGCCAGGGCCAGCAGAGGCACGACAGCTTCACCCTCTGGGAACATCTCTAGGATGAGGTTAGACCCCACCTGGGAACCCAAACCTATCAGCCTCAGCAAAGGGGTCGGAAACATGGTGTGATTCTAACATGGCTGATGGAGCCCAGGATGTGCACCAGGTCCTGTGGAAATGTCACCTCTGGTGCCCCAGGTAACGCTGGTCATGCCCCTAAGAGGCACACCTATAATGAGCTCTGTTTCTCTAGGAGAACACAATGCATGAAGTGAAAGCCACACAGCTGGGAAGTGGCCGAGCTAGAAGGAGCACCCAAGGCAGTATAACGTCAAAGGCTGATGCTCTTCGTTTCTGAGCAACATTCCCCCTTTTGGATGTTGATCAGAATAATTCTTGAATTTTTGAGAATTTTAATCTAGTGATAATTTGTTCTGTTATATTCCATTTAGTACTGAGGATTGAAATGAGGGACTTGCACATGCAAGGCAAGTACTCCACACTGAGCCACATCCTCAGCCCTTTTAATTCTCTATCGAGTCAGGATCTCATTAAGTTGCTGAGGCTGACCTTGAACTTGCAATCCTCCTGCCTCAGCCTCCTCTGTGTGTTGGATTACAGGTGTGCACTGCCATGCCTGGCTGTAAGACACACACACACACACACACACACACACTTTACAGCACTGAGGCTTGAACCCAAGGCCTCATGCTTGATAGGTAAATGTCTAACACTGAGCCATTTCCCCAGGCCAATGTCCCAATATTTGAAGCTTTCGCTTAAATATGAAGGTGATATTGAAGAGGAAGAGGGCTGTGTTCTTGCTGACTATTGTGTCTTCATTTATGGTGAACTTCAGACCCCCTGACCACAGCCGTAGGTCCTTCCCTATTCTGGGACAATGCCCCCGAGTAGTTCCCAGAACCTCAGAATGTGAGCAGCTACTGCCCCTGGCCCAGCCCTGGCAGTTCACAGTACTGTGGCAAATGTCACAGGATTCCTGTCTGCTGTGTCCTGCTGCTATCAAGAATGACTAGCTGATGCAAATGACCATGAGAGAAGAATGACTTTGCTTGTTAGAAGACTGAACAAATCTGCAGCTATATCATTACAGTGGCGCTAGTGACTTTTCTCAGTCATTAGTGTGAGTAAGGTGACATCTCTCTTCCTCCAGGTGCCAAATGAGCCCTTTTGTTTATTCCCAAGTGATGTATCAAAGGGGGCTGTCACGAGTCAATCCACAGGTACAGGTGTGACTGTTATCCTGGGTTCATGTCTCCAACACTGTTTACAAGATATCAAAATTTGTCAGGCCAGGTGTGGTGGCACTTGCCTGTGGCTCGGGAGGCTGAGGCAGGAGGATTACAAGTTCAAAACCAGCCTTAGGAATAGCAAGGTGTTAACCAATTCAGTGAGACCCTGTCTCTTAATAAAATACAAAATAGGGCTGGGGATGTGGCTCAGTGGTTGAGTGCCCCTGAGTTCAATCCCTACTACCAGGAAAAAAAATATTGATCAGTAAGTGAATGCAGGAGATCTAAGTGTTCAGATAAGTTTTGAGAAAATGTATATTCCTGATGACCTTTAGAAAAAGGTGACATTTCAAGAAGTGTCTAATTGAGACTCTCAGGATGAAGGAGGATCTATAGGTTCAAATGATCGTTCCAATCATTTTTAGTTGTACCAACATAGACCATGCAGATCCCGTTAGCCTCTAAGTTGTCCCCTTAGACAACCATTCATCTCCTGACCATGTTACTCCTTTGGCTGAAATCCTGTCACTTTTAGCTGTGGCCCCTGAACTTATGTTTGGACTCATTCTAAAGGGCTAAAAATTCTTTGGGTCTTTCATGTTGGCCTCAATTATTTTTCTCCTAACTTTACTTAAATACAAACAAACATAAATCTGGATACAAGTTCTTATAGCACATACATTTATAAAGCCCCCCCAAATTTATAAAATGACCATAAAACTACAAAACCAATAAAATCTGCATTAGCTCCATTAACAAAGTGATGACAATTTGCTGGTGTCCGTTGTGGCTCACCGCTGTGTGTGGGATTCTTGGCTTCGCGGGGCCTTCTTGTGTGCTTGGCGTACCTCTCTGAGATTAGGCTCTTTGATGACTTAATTTTCCTCCAACTGTTTTTTGTTTTGTTGCCTGGTGATATCTTGGATCACCTTAATTTGGATTCTGCTCAGAGCAAATCCATCTTTTATCTCTGAATCCATCTTGTTTTTTTATTCACTTAATTACAAAAAGTACTTTTGTATACTTGTTTTTATGCCAAGTGATGTTCTAGATGCTGGGGATATAGCAACAGGGAAGGAAAAAACCCAATGGGGTGGGGGTAGTGGGGAGCCTGGAGACTCCGTAGGCTGAATAAGGGCCCCCAAAGAACTCAGAGAGGGGCTTGTGGCTTCGAGGCAGTGTGTGTCCCCTCCAGGTCTGGTGAAAAGGGTGCTTTCTTGTGACATCTGGAGTTTCCTGGCCGGCATCAGTTACGCTTGCTACCTGGTGCACCCGGTTCTGATCATCCTGCACAATGCACTTCAGGAGACTCTTATCCACTACACTGATTCCAACATGGTGAGTTAGCCCCAGCCCCCAGTCCCCAGTTCTGTCACAGAACCACAGTGGTTTTTTTTTTTTTTTTACTCTGCAGTGACACAGCAAAGTGTCGGCTTTGTGAGAAGCCTGTTTGGTTTTCCAAAGAGATTGATTGTTCTGTTTTACTTGGGGGAGAAAGAGGAAGGGCTTTATACAGGGTGACATCTTTATTTTAGTTTTTAATGTCTGGGACTGTCTGTTCTACAGAGCCATTTCATATAACCAGAATGACACATTCTAAGATCCAAACATGAGGGAATTGGAGAGTAAAAGTGCATCCGCTGTACCCCTTTCCCTTACAGTTCTATCTTTTCACTGGACACTGTGTGCTGACCTTCGTCTCTGGGCTGGCCCTGAC
This sequence comes from Marmota marmota marmota, assembly GCF_001458135.2. NCBI lineage: Eukaryota > Metazoa > Chordata > Mammalia > Rodentia > Sciuridae > Marmota > Marmota marmota. The sequence goes on along the minus strand of NW_025999990.1, from coordinate 10,465,411 downwards.
GCTGTTCATTGAGAGGCCGTGGCAGGAACTGAAGTGGACCCTGTGTGGCCGGGTGCCTGCAGAGCCATGAACACTCTAACTAAAACCCAGAAGAGTGGATGGCCCTTTGTTGGTGGTGACAAGCAGAGGCCCTGGTGTCCTCATTAAGCAAAGGATGCTTGTGTTCCTGAGAAGAGCTGTGAATCTTGTTTCGTGAACATTTAATACATACAAGTTCTCTGTGTTTAAAATAAAAGAGTGTTCTATGATAATTTTTGTAGGAGCACAATAATCGCCCTCGGCTGAATCATTTTAACAAAAATCTGGATTTCTTTTTTTGGGTCTTGGCTTGCATTTGATTTTTCTTGTATCAATGATCATAGTGTAAAATTAAAATGGAGCCAGGCTTGGAGGGTCCAGAGTAGACAAAGCCAGTTAACCTTCCTAAGTGACCTTGAACCTTGCTGGATTGGCAGATGTAAGCAAAACTTAACTTGAGCTATTTCTTGTAAATATTTATAATAAAGAAAAACAGAACTTAATCAACCCGGAGCAGCCAATGAACTTATATAACCAGGGACTTTCCAATGCCAGAGACTAAATAAGGCAGCTCTGTAACTGTCACCAATCACATGTTGCGTTTGCTTCCCTCCTGCGCCTGTCCCCCTCGCACTCCCTCCTCGGGAGCTCCTGGACCACTTGTGCCTTGGGGCTGCTTGATTCGTGATTGTTATTTGCTCAAATGGCTCTAAAATGTGATCGTGCTTCAATTTTCTTTTTTACAATAGAAAATGATCCAATGTAGTGAATTTATTGTAATTTGGCTTATGAGGTTCACTTGGGCTCTGATGCGTGCTCTTCTCAGTAAAATCACATGTAGCTTTCCACACCATGATCATTTGTGTGTTGTTATGACATCTTTGTGGTCTTTACTCTGGGACCTCTGGGTGGCATGACCCATGAGCACACATGATTCGTGGGGTTTCTGATCACTTTCTTCTTGAACATGATCTTTTCTACAACATGGTTCCTGTTGTGGATTGAATTATGTCCTTCCAAAAAGATATGCCCAAGTCCTAATCCCTAGTTCCTCAGCATGTGTCCTTATTTGGAGATCATCTTTACAGGGGTAATTAAGTTTAAAAGAGGCTGCTGAGCTGGAAGACTAATCTAACCTAGTGGTGTCCTTATAAAAAGAGGAAATTTGGACCCAGAGACAGACACACACAGAGAGGGAGGACAATGTAAGACACACAGGGAGAAGATGACTGTGTACAAGCCAAGGAACGCCAAGCATGCTGGTGAACACCAGGGAAGAGGCAGGATGGGCTGTCCCTAGAGCTGTCAGGGAATGTGGCCCTGTTGGTACCTTGCTTTCTAACTTGTAACCCTTACAACTGTGAAGGAAGGATATGTTTCTGTGGTCTTAAGTCACCTAGTTTGTGGTGCTCCGTGATAACCACTCTAGGACTCATAAGGCCGGAGGACCAGGCTCTCAGCCTTGGGTTTTTAGCTTCACCTCAACTATCTACACTTATGAATATCTCTTGCTTTTGGTGTTGCTGGAGATTGAACCCAGGGCCTTGCACATGCTAAGGTAGCATTCCACCATTGAACTACATCCTTATTACAGATGTTTAACATTGCTGAGAATACAGCTCTCGGTTTACTTAGTAATCAAAGTACATATTAATAGTCATGGAGCTACCAGATGCTCCTGTACATGGGATGGGCCACTGCTATGCACTTTGCTGTCAAGTAGATTGAAGAGAAAGGCCACTGCTGTGTGGGGAGGTCTGGAAACTTCAAATCCTCCGACAAGGCAATTGACAGCTACCTTGGCCTTTTCCAGGCCGCAGAGGGAATGAGCACCACATTTCCCTGAGAGCTGGTCTTTGGCTGCTGAAATCTGACCTGAAGGAGGGAGGATCAATCTTCACTTGGCATCTTCTGTCTCTTCTGTCTAAAATAAAGCAGCCACTTTGGGTTTAAGATGATGGTGAAGTTCATCGAGTTCCTTGGGCGCCCCCTCGTGGCTCCACGGGCACCTGAGCCCTCTAACTTAATTAGACCTCAGAGGAGTGGCACTGACCAGGTAACCTGGCAACGTGGGTGGACTCCAGGGGGAAATGACTCACCTGCCAACTTTGTTCTTTGGCCAAATTGCTAAATGCTTCTAGTTATGAGGCTGGAAACCTGGGGCCTGGGGAAATGATTTTCCATTGACAGCCTTGCAATGATTTTTTTTTTTTTTTAATAAGGAAGGAAAAAAAATAAAACACCTTCCCTCCTATTGTGGTTATGTAAACCTTGGTGTTAGAGAAGTGTAATTCTGTTCTTTCAACCAGAATTCCCTGGAGGTTTAAAATTTATAGAACTGTGGACCTTATTTGGATGCTGAAATAATTTTTTTATTGTAAAAAGGCATGTGACATTTATCAGACAATTGGAATTTGAACACTGATCAAATACCTAATTATATTTCATGATATTAAGGACTTATCAAATGTTTCATGCAGTAATGGTATTATGGTTATATATATTTTAAGTTCCTAATTTTTTGGATGCATATTTAAATAATTATGAACAAAATGATACAAAATAACCTGCTGATGTCCCCATGCCTCTCTCCCAAGCCTTCACATGGGCTGAGCTGGCGGGTGCTCCCACCACGGTGTGCATTCAGAGCACAAATGCCACAAGTAGAAGAGCACCCTCTGCCCCTACTCGCGCCCTGTGTGCCTCCTCAGCCAGGCCTTAGAGCAGCACTGGTTAGGGTTAGGGTTAGCATCTTGACGAAAATAGCTCTTATAGTTTTCAGCCATCCTGACACAGGCCCATCTCCCCTGGGTGCAGCGGGAGTCTAGATTCTGGGGTGGAGGGTGGTCAGGCGGTCTGGGTGATGATCGCTTTCTCTCCCCCATTTTCCTGTTCACCGCTGTGTCTGTACCCCTTAGCGTCCCAACGAGCTCACGGTCAGTGCTAAATAGACATTAGCCGACAAAGTGATGGAGGCCACCCTTCCTTCCTTCCCATGAGTCTAATCCAGGAAGCTTCTCATCAGATAGGCAGGCCCCTCTCAGCCAGGTCTTAGATATGATCCATTTTATAAGAATCATCCCCCCAATGCCCACCTGGTCCCCCTGTCAGTAATGTTCAAAGTTGGGAGGTCAAAGGGCACCTGGAAGGGTGGGAAGCCTTTACAGCTTTATTCCCTCGACCCCAAATAGAATATAAGTCAATGAGACACAAGGACACGTGCCCTGGGGACTTCTGGGAAAGATGGTCTTGCTTGGCTGAAGGGAAGGAGTAGACATCAGGGTGAGTCCTCGTCCTTGCCACCCTCGGTCTTGTCAGACCAGGTATCTAGACTTGCAGTAGCATCTTATAATCATGAGGGTGGGCAAGGCTGATGCGCTGAGGCCAACAGAGCAGGACTCTGGACAGAGGCTGCCAGGCACAAGGGAGGATGTGGGCACTGCACTGAAATCTCAAGAAGGAAGGGACTGTATGGATACCCCGTCCTGCAGGCTGCCAGAACCCTGGCTGGACAGGCCTTGGCTCCTCAGGCAGGAGGCTGGAAGTTTCTCCAGGGAGGTCTAGCCAAAGATGAAAGCCCAACATATTAACCTAAGAGGCTGTTCCAAAAACGTTCCAGCCACACCCTCTCCAGTGGAGCTGAAAGTGGACTAGCTCAAACCGTGGACGCTGAGAAGGGGGATTGATGCAGCCTGATTTTCCTAGAACCTTCTTGGTTTTAACACTGAGCCTTTCCTATTCTGGGACCCCTCTATGCTGGACAGACAGGGAGGCTGCTCACCCTAAGAAAGCTTCCCCTCCTTTTCAATGGCTCACTCTTGATCATGAGAAGGACAGCCAAGGGTGACCACAAACCTGAGAACAGCTCTGACATCTGGAAGGGTGAGAGTAAGAGGGATTTGCAGAGAAGCGATCATGTAGGAAAGAGAGAAATCAACAAAACCATCGCTCTGTCAGGGAGGAAGGAGAAGACATCACTTCCAATAACACAGAAGCAGATGCCAAGGCAAGAAGTGATCTTTTTCCTTCAGTCATTCATTCAGTCCAAGCCAAATATTTCTGAAAGCCACCTAGTTGTAAGACATCAGGAATATTAATAGGTGTTGGGAATCCTGTCTTGAAGGATCTTCAAATCTATTTGGGTGACCTGAGCAGGAGAAAAGGACTCGAAGTGTGTGTGTGTGTGTGTGTGTGTGTATGTGTGTGGTGCTGGGGATTGAACCCAGGGCCTTGTACTTGTGAGGCAAGCACTCTACCAACTGAGCTATATCCCCAGCCCGGAAGTGTGTTTTTGCTCTGGATGGACAAAGCACCGGTCATTTCAGCACATTCTGCAGTATAGACAGATGCACTGACTCCCCACATTTCCAATGTGGATTGAGTTTAGAGGATGCGTTGCTTACAAGGAGGAATGCGTTCATCTCAAGTAACAACCAATTGTTTGTAGCATTTCTTTTTCCATAACTTATACATTAATTGATGTCTAATTCTGTACCTCCTGTTCCTACCATTGTCAGTAGATATTTTTGATTTTTATTAACACATAACTCACATACAATGAAATTCGCCTTTAAGAAAGTGTACTATCTGTGAGTTTTAACAAACTCGACGCCACCACAGCAAATATACAATGGTCCCCTCATCCGTGAAAATTCTCTGGGCCCCTTTATAGTTAACCCCGACCCTCCTCCTTAGCTGTTGGCAACCACCTGTTTTCAATCCCTGTAGTTTTGCTTCTTCCAGACATAGTTATTGTTCAGTACATAAAATATTTCAGACATTCAAATAAGTCTAGAGAATAACATAATTGATACCTCACATCCCTGTCATCCTAATTAAATACAGGTTAGCATACCACTGTGTTTCCTCTCCATGCATTTTTGTTTAAAAAATAAAATATCATAAACACAGTTGTAGAACCCCTGCATGCCATTTCTTTCCTCCCTTTTATCCAAGTTTCATCCATGTTCTGAATTTTTTTTAACAACATGCATTTGTTTACAAATGGTATGTAGCACTCTTTGCTTTTAAGCTCTGTGTAATTGATCCATGCTGGATCGTCCTTTCAAAAATGTGTTTTTTTCCCCATTAAACAGGGTTCATAGAGCCAGTCCATTAATTTTTAATGCTAATCCTATTCCATTGTGTGCCTGTGCATTTTAATTGTTAACCCATTCACCAGTTGGTAGACAGACATTTGGATTGTCTTCAATTTTGCACGGTTGCAAACATGGCTGTACCCTTGTGGAGATGTCTTAGGAGAGTAATGGCAGAGTCAGCCTTACCAATAATGACAGATAATGTTCTGAAGGGATTTTTTTAAAGCAGTTTTCGCCTTCACTAGTAATGTGTGGTGGTAGATGCCAGTGCCTAGGTGCCTTCCCACCACTTGGCTCTGTTAACTTGTTCATTTCCTGCCTCCCTGGTACTTTGTGTAAGGGAGCATATGAGCATTTCAATTTGCATTTGCCTGTCCACCAAGGTAGCTGGTCCTTTCCATGTGTGCTTTGACCATTTGGTTACCTGTTCACCGATAGCCTACCTTTTCCATTGCCTATATTTCTATTGGGTGCTTGTCTTTTTATTCCTGATTTTGAGATATCTGTTATGTTTTCTGAAAATTAATCCTTTGTCAATTATTTGAGTTGCAAAGAGTTTCTTCTGGTCTGCTGAAACTTCATATATGATGTCTCTCCTGTGACCATTTTACACTTTAATGCAGGCAAAATTATTAGTCCTTTCTTTTTGGTTTATCTTTTTTTGAATCTTGTTCATGGAATCCTTAGCAATATTCTTTTATGTTTTCTCCATGGGGAAAAAGGCTCCAGGGAAACTTCCTGATCTCATGTTGCAGTCCTTGAGGTTCTTAGTTAGGTGGATTCATGAGGTTAGAGGCATGCTCTGTGGGAAGGAAGAGTGGGAGGACTTTGTCCTCCCAGGAGAGAGATGCTGGGGTCTTAGGCATTTTTAGTTGTTTTTGGTGGGTAGAGGCCACAGATGTGCTAAACATCCTACAGTGAACAGGATAGTTCACTCCCCACCATACCTGACAAAGAATTATCCAATAAAAAATGTCATAAGTGCCTAGGTTGATAAACCTGCCTTAGAGGATCATGGTGATGACTGCAGTGTTCACAGGTGACTGGTGACCGGGCTGTCAGCCCTTGGAAACACTGGGCCATACTGTGTTGAACTTGGCAAAAGTGCCCCTGCCAAGTGTGAGGAGTCTATTGGAGGACGTGTGACTGAGTCACCAAACAAGCTGATATTTACCCTCCTCATAAGAGGAGGAGGAGGAGGTGCTGTCACGGCCTTTTGATCAGACCTCATTGGTATGCTAATGAATCCTCCAGGTAGTAATTGTCTCATGTGCTGTTTTGTAAGGCCACTGAAGTTTTTCCAGTCCCAGGCGAATTATCAGCTAACTTCTGTGTTCATTCAAAAGTTCACACCATCTTTATATATAGAGAGAGTAAACATTTCCTCCTCTGTAAAAAGACCATATGACAAGATGAGGGCATGCTGGTCTCTGTCCTAGAACCTCTGCAACAGAATGACCCAAAGAGCTTTTGAAAACTCCAGGGTTCTAGGATAGACTCCTGGCAATTTGCGGGTTGGAGGTACTTTCTTTCTTTCTTTCTTTTTTTTCCCCAAAACTTCACAAAGTTATGAGTAACTGGGTTTCTGAGCCACTGGACTCAATGAGTGATAGGACCTTGTTATGGTTTGGATGGAAGGTGTCCCCCAAAAGCTCATGTGCGAGACAATGCAAAAAGGTTCAGAGAAATGACTGGGTTGAAAGAGTCTTAACCCAATCAGTGAATTCATCCCGATAGGGATGAACTGAGTGGTAACAGGTGGTAGGGTGTGGCTGGAGGAGGTAGGGATTGAGGTGTGGTTTGGGGGTATATATTTGTATCTGGAGAGTAGATCTCTCTCTCTCTGCTTCCTGATCACCATGTGAGTCGCTTCCCTCTGCCACATTCTTCTGTCACAATGTTCTGCCTCACTGTGAACCCCGAGGAATGGAGCCTTCTGTCTATGGATTGAGACCTTTGAAACTGAGAGCCCTCAAATAAACCTTTCCTCCTCTACATTTTTAAATTTTTTTTTAATCGTGCTGGTTGGGTCTTTTAGTCACAGTGTTGGAGTAGCTGACTAAAACAGACCTGTTCTACATCTCTGAGTCTGAATGTATAATGTTTAAATGCAAATAGCAACTTCTCCAAGACCTGCACAGGCTGTGGCTCAAAGTGAGCTTGCTCATGCAGAAGTGAAGTCCCTGATAGGCTCACATTGGGAGCCGCAGTGGATGTTTCAGCCACCAGGGATCCTGTGACCAAAGATTTCTTCCATGGTGAATTCATCCAGGAACTTGGGGCACAAATTCTTTGGACTGAGCTTTCATTCATTCATTCCTTTGTAGGTTCAACAGATATTTATTTGTTCCTGCTACATGCTGGGTACTGTGCCAAACTGTGGGGAATATAATATGGAAAATGTGCCATTTCTACTCTCTTTGATCTTCTAGTGTCCTGGGTGAGGATAATAACAATCATACCAAAAATCCATGTTTACAACTTAGCAGAGAACTATGACAGCGTGATCGGAATTGAGAGGCCAGAGATGGAATTTCTGAGAAACTAGTTTTCAACCGAGACTTGAAGGACAATGAAGGCTAATGTATGTGGAGGGCTCATCTAGCACTTTGCAGAAACTGCAGCTCACTCCCAGGCAAGTGCTCTCACCATCCTGGTTTACATATGGAGGAAGTGAGGCACAGAGAGAAGTCGCTTGTGCAAGGTGGGGCGCTATGTGGGTTGCCTCTAGAGCCCCCTCTCAGTCTCCAGGTCCTGGTGGCTTTGCGGATGAGCAGATTAACCAGGCGGCAGGGGTAGGGGGGTTGTGAAAAATTCTTTCCAGAAGTTTGGTTGAGACAGGCAGGAGGGAGACCTGGAAGCTGGAGTGGGAGGGGGGCTTCTAAGATTGGAATGATCTAGTATGTTTGCATTGAGGATCCTGCAAAGAGGTTTGTTTCCTCAGTACCTGAAGGGTAACAAGGACCAAGGAGGCTTAAGGGAGACCTGAGGGGCCCACAGCTCCTCCAAGATGTTACCTTCTTCTCAGTGACACTCGGCCTCCTAACATTTCCCAGGAGGCGCCCCTTGTTGTCCCAGATGTTGCAAACATGGTCGGACTCTTCGTGGGTTTAGCTAGGCCAGAAACCCAGAGGGCCCTTGGAGAGCCTGGAACACTGTGGCCTTCAGCTCTGCACTGGGAATGGATGGAGCAGGATTTTATGAGGATTTTTGGCCTCATAAAACCTTCTGAGATACGTAGAAACCCCTTCTTAGAACTGTGGTGTATACACAATGGAGTTTTATTCAGTCATAAAGAAAAATGAAATTATGTCATTTGCAGGAAAATGGTTAGAACTAGAGAACATTATGTTAAGCGAAAGTGGCCAAACTCAGAAGGCAAAGTGTTGTCTGTTTTCTCTCAGATGTGGGAGCTACAGAGAAATAAGGAAAAGAAAGGTGGTGGTGCTGGGGAATCTCATGAAAATTGAAGGGAGATCAGTAGAACGGAGAAAATAGACCAGAGGGAGGGAGGAGAGGAGAAGGAAGGGGAAATACTGAAAATAATATTGGCCAAATTATACTGTTATATTGTGTGCATGTACAGACATGTAACAACAAATCCCACCATATGTACAACTATGATGCACCAATAAAAATAGGGAAAAAAGATTTATGACATTTAAAAAAAACTATTACAGAGTGAACTTGAGACAAACATGCTTCAAGTTACACAGCAAATCAGTGTCCAGCATGATCAACAGAACCCGAGTCCCATGGGGACTTTGTTTACCCTGAATGGATCCCCACTACCATCTCTAGGCTGGAGGACAACTGTGCCTCCTGGTCTTCTTTTATACAACCACTGTGAGGGGCAGCAGGAGACTGTTAAGGGTTTAGAGATTCTCCTCTTCTTCCAACACTTTGGGGAGTGTTGGAGAAACACTGTTGAACTGTAACTAAATTTTAAAAATGCAAAATATTGGCTCCATCACAGTCTGACCTTTGACATTTGGGTGGTGACGTCAACCATGCCCAGCTGCAGAAATTTGGTTTCTCAGTTGCAATTTTGTACAAAGCACCTAAGCAGGTTGTAATGACCACGATGGAGAAGATAGAGGTTTAGAGTTTCTAGGATTAAGCGATCATTGGTAGGACTTCACCCAGGGGCAGGTGGGTCAGTGGTGACAGGGACCAGGGCAGATGGGAATATCAGAGACAGTTTCTGCCTGAGTGGCTGCAGGNAGAGAGAGAGAGAGAGAGAGAGAGAGAGAGAGAGAGAGAGAGAGAGAGAACTGAGCACACTCAAGTGCTGGGCTCTGTCTGCGCCTGTGGGGTGGAACAAACGGGTGCTTTAGTGGCATGCGCTTAGGTGACCACAAGAGGGCAGCAGCTGAGGAACCTGCAGAGGGCCCTCACAGCCTTCTGGAAATGCATCAGAAGCTTCCTAGGAAAACTTGTTAATCGGAATAGGATAGTCAAAGGAGACTGGTGGCTTCCTTTCAAATGGCAAGCCCAGTGAAAATTAGAATGCCCAAATAAGGTTTGCACTTAATCCTTTTGGAAAAAGCTATTATTTCAATATATTTATTTTCATCAGAAAACAACCTATCTTTCAGTGACTTCCACTACCTTCCCTCCGAGGAACTTGAAACACCTGATGTTTTATTTATTTTTCATTTTTCATGATGAGGACTGCCTATCAGTGTCCCTGGGCCTTTAATGCCCAATGCATCAGTCAAGTGCCCTGCTGTGTCCCCCTGCCCTCTACCCCCACCAGGACTGAGGGAGGATGTTGGCTCCTGGTGGTGGAGATCCCTTAGAGGCCTCTGGCATTCCTGGGTCAGAGGATGGCTGGGACTCCTGCTCAGCTCCAGCCTCCAGGACCTCGGATCCTAACCAGCGTCGAGAGCCAATCCAGAGATGTCACAAACTAGGGAGAAACATGGAACCTGCGACTACATTTGGAGTTAAGGAAGGTCAGAGTGCTCTCTGGGATGGCTTTGGGGCTAGGACTTCCTCCTGCCTTCTGGCTTTGCCAGGCTCTCAGGCTAGCTTCCACAGATCCTTCTGGAAGCTGTACTGGTGTATCTTGGAGTCTTGATTGGAGTGCTGTGATATTGACAATGAAGGTCTCCTTATAACCACAGTAAGAAGAGAGTATAGAGATATCTGGAAGCACTGGCTAAGGCAGGGCCCAGGGACATGTTGAAGGAAGGTTATCTAAGCAAGTCATTCCTGGTCCCTCGGTCACCATCAGCACATCCCTGGGAACTCCTTAGGAATGACAGTTCTCCATACCTCTCTGACTTCTAGCATCAGAAACTCTGGGGTCCCCCTCCACAGACTCTCCAGGTAATTCTGATGTATTCTCAAGTTTGAGAACCAGCAAGGGATTACTTGAGTGGAGATGTGCATGGTTGCAAAGCCAGGTGAATCTTGGGGTAGAGAGGAAATAAGAGTGAGAAGGTAGAAAAAGAATAAAAACTGAGAAGAAAAAAATTTACAAGCACCGGTGGAAAGACCTTCCTCTGCACCTGCGGGATGTGAGAAATGATAGCTGCACCTGCCCTAGGGGTGTTAGGAGCAGCTCCCTATCTATCTACAGCTTTCCACTTTGCTGTGTCAAATTTATTTTGCTGAAAAACAACTCTGTGGTAGTGACCTTTGATTCGGCTAATATGAGTCTCCTCCATGCCTCCAAAGCACACAGAGGAGTTGGAGGGCTGATGAAAATCCTTAAAGTCTACTAAATACCAAAGCCTCCCAAACACTGTGTACTTTTCAGAGAGGGTTTCTTTTTATTGAAATTTCAGATTATTGAAAGGTTATCTGTCTGCTGCCCCCAGAGGGGATTACAATGAAATGGGAAGGAGAGCACACTGTGATGTGTGTCTTCCTCCCTCCGCCAGCCATGCCTGTCTGACTGCAGTGAGCACAGCCAGGGAGAAGCCTCCCAAGTCCTTCCCGACAATTAATTCCACAGGAGCTGGGAGGCTGAAGCCCAGGTGGATGGCTGGGTGGAACGTTCCAGAATGAGAAAGTTCTCCAGCATCCACCTGAGGATCTGACTTCATGCAGCCCAGTTTCTGGAGTTGCATGCAACTGCCTCATGCCTCGGTTTCCCTGTTTGGGACATGAAGTCCAGGCATTCGTACCCTTCTGCCCATGTCTCATTCTTCTGGGCTCTTTTCTGTGCTACAGGTATCTCCACTCCTTGGATTTCTTTTCTGATCCACCTATTTTGTGTTTGCTTTATTATCTTAAATCAGTTTTTATTTTATCTGGCAAGCCACTCACCTGTTTTGTTGAGCTCCCCGAGTCCATGCCTTGAGGTAGAGTAGAATAAGAAGTTAAAAGACAGATTTGAATCTTGATGCAAACCACTGGAATCAACCTCAGTTTCCCTATCATAACGTACTTACCCTATACCAGATAGGATTATCTCATTTGATCTTATAGCAACTGTTAGAAATACTTACTAAATAATTTTTTCAAGTAGACACTACTTAGAGTCCTATTTAACATTTGAGAAAAGGGAAGCTCATAGGGGTTGAGTGAGTCACCAAGGTCACACCGCTTGTCAATGGCAGAGCTGGGATTACAGTCAGGAACTCTGACCCCAGAGGATTGGCCCTCCATAATTCTTAGTATTACAGCGGCTCTTCCTCCTTGCAGTTCTGTTAAAGGAGGGAAGTGAGACATCTGAAAGAACCTTTTGAAAAAGAGAAAGCACTATATAAAGGGAGCAAAGTCTGCTGTATTTTTCAAGCTAGTAGGGGATGGTCCCCAACTTTCCTGTCCAGTCCACTCAAGTGGTCTGGTCAAGTTGTTTAAGCAGAGTGGACTCATAAGAAGGAAAAGGAAAAATGGTTTTACAAAGTCTGAAGCAACGATTCACAAACAGAAGCCACTGAGTCTGAAGTGTAGCCAGGTAAGTCCCGGCAGGTAGGACAGCCTCCTTCCCTGGGGCAGCCACGGACCCCCATCCCCCAGCACAGAAGAGCTACCCAGGGGCCTGCTGATGCTGCAGGGGCTGGCCGAAACCTAGCCCAGGGCTTTCCCCAGCAAATGGAGGTTTCCCTTCCACGTAGAGTCTTCCTTTTTCTCTGTTCTCACTTTCCAATCCCCTGCGTCTTCTCCTTTTTCGCCATCTTTGTGCGAGAGGCTGCTGTTTGAGCCCAGCATCCATTTTCTCCTTTCCTAACAGCAGACTCCTAGCCAGGCAGGTGGCCGCCCAGCAGGCCCCACAGCCCGGCTCCTTTGCAGGGACGGCCTTGTGACCAAGCTCCACCAATGGATGGCTCCACCTGGAGGAAGGAGGGGACTTCTGGCTCCTGGGGCTCGTCCTTCTTCCTGCAGCTGGGACTCCAACGTGGTGGAGACCCACCCCTGGCCATGATGGCCCTGTCCTCCCTCAGCTCAAACTCTTGCCTCTCACCGTCTGTCCACCCGCAAGTTTCCAGAATCTTCTCTATTAGGGATTCTTCAGCACTCACGCACCCCCTGGAGCTCTCCTTGCCTTCATTAGTAGAAAGACAGGAGAATGTGAGCCTAATTGCCTCCATCTTAGACGACGACCAACCTCAAACATCTCTTGAAAATGACTTTTTTCTTTCTGATTATGAAACACATTCTCAGTTCAGAAAACTTGCAGAGCCCAATGGGAGCGAAAGGAAAAGAAATGAACCTGAAAAAATAAAATCACTCACAATTTTACTGCCCCAGAGAGGGGACAGATGGCTGTTCATGTGTATGTACAATTACAGGAGTGTTTTCCCATGCACTCATTTTTCCCTCTAAACAAATTTAAATGTCTGTTTAAATTGAATTCCAGTCACTTTGTCAGTTCATGTCTTACCATATCCACATTTTACTTTTGATTTCGAAATCACAAAACGATTGACTCTAAACTTTTTTTTTGGTATTCCATTAAAAAGAAAAATTTGGAGCTATAATCTCAGCAACTTGGTAGGCTGAAGCAGGAGGACTGAAAATTCAAGGCCAGACTCAGCAACTTACCAAAGCCCTAAGCAATGTAGAGAGACCCTGTCTCAAAATAAAAAGGGCTGGGGTTGTGGCTCACTGGTAAAGCACCCCTTTGCTTTGATATCAAAAAAATTATTTTTTTCTTTCAATAATAGCATAAACATAAGAAAATTAAGACTTAATGTCTTCAAAACTCTTTTAGTATATTTGAAGTTCATGTCCATAATATACACTTCAGTGTAAGTTCTTAATAATCCGAAACCCTACTGTTAGAGGCAGATGCCTTCACTCTGGGTAATCCAGGTGGGGTCCGCCTGACGCTGGCCTCCTGAGCAGAGATGTGCCACCCACTCAGGAAGGCAGGAGGGCCAGTTTCCTCCACACTCTGTCACTCTCCTACTCCCAGCTGAGGTGCAATCTGGGAGTAGGATGCAGTTTCTTTGCCTGGTCACCAGGGTACTCACATCACCTCTCCGTGGCTCTTTGTTAAAGTGGAAAAAGTGTCCTCTCATGTGCAGCAGGAAGATCTGCCTCATTCTCTAACCACAGGTAGCACAGCCCCTGCCCCTGGAACTTAGCAGTGGGGACAGAGAAACCATGTTCTCTCACTGCACTAATAGAATGAGTCAAATCAACGCCTAACGGTCAGTGCCTAGGGGTCTGCTGGATCTGCCAGTCAGAGGAGGAGGATGTGTGTGTGAAGGAGGAGGTGGGGGGGGGGGAGTCTGTGCATTGTGACAGCCAGGCACTGGACGATGTGCCAATCCCTTTAGATAGATTATTTTACCTCATTCACTTCATAATTAATCTGATCTATTGTTTCCATAATACCACCAAGGACAGTGAGACTCCGAGGTTTAGTAACTTGCCCAAGGCCCACAGCTCTTAACTGAGAGGAAAGTTTGAGCCAAGGCCAGCCAGTTCCCCTGGCTTTGCCCTCTCTCAGCACTCTTTAAGGACCAGGAGACAATCCTGGGCAGCAGATTCCAGGCCTGAGGACAAAGGTGCTCAGGGAAGCATTGGGTTGAGTACACAGAGGCTGCGGACTGTGGGCAGCTCCCCCACTTGGCCTTGTCCTCTGCTGGCACCTGTCCCTTGGCTGCAGGATGAGACCTTCCCTACTTCCCCCTGCAGAGGCTTACAGGGCTCTGCCACCCCTCCCCACTCCTCCTTTCCATGGCCTGATCCTCCAGTCTCTGTTCCCTGGAGAAGACCAAGAGCTGTTGACCTGACCCCCTGGGACTTGACCAACGGATGGACACAAGGCAAGCACTTGAGCTCTCCCTTTCTTGCCAAATCTCTCTAAGAGGTCAAGAAGGACAGGGAACCTCTAGTTGGCAGGCCCAGGGACTGTTCTTGTCTTGTGGGCTGAGACACCTGGCCACTGTGCTTGACCAGGGATTTATCCCACATTCAGGAAAGAACTAGGAACTGGAACTGAAACCTGAGATCACGTTATGACATTACTTTTTTTTTTTTGATACCAAGGATTGAAACCAGGGGCACTTCACCACAGAGCCACATTCCCAACCCTTTTTATTTTGAGACAGAATCTCATTAAATTACTTAGGGCCTTTCTAAGTTGTTGAGGCTGGCCTTGAATTTGTGATCCTCCTGCTTCAGCCTCTTTTTTTTTGGCAAGAAAGGGAGAGCTCAAGTGCTTGCCTTGTGTCCCCCCGTTGGTCAAGTCCCAGGGGTCTGGTCACTTCAGCATGTACCATCATGCCCAGCTATGATGCTACTTTTAACAAAAGGAAGTAAGAGTTAGAATTTGGTTAAAACCCCAAGGCTTGATTTCCAAATGAGTGTGTTGGTTCTCTAGCAGAGAATTCTTTCCTAGAAAGCAAAATAATCTTCTCTTGAACTATGTGCTTCTCAGCTTCCCCCAACACCTGGATTCTATTGAATTCCTTACACAGCAATAGACAGTTTTGTTCAAATTGTCCTTTATCTTTCATATCCACTGCTGTGCCTTTGGTATGAGGATTTTAGGGCTATGATAGTAAAGTACCACCAAGTAGGTGGCTGAAATGACTATTCCACAGTTCTGGAGGCTAGAAGTTCAAGGTCAAGGCACTGGCAGGGTTGGCTCTTCAGAGAACTGTGAGGGAGAATTCCCTAGGCCTTACTTGAGCTTCCAGAGGTTTGCTGGCCACCTTTGGAGTTCCTTGGCTTACAGATCCACATTTTGATGCACAAATGCCTATGGCATTCCCCTTGATTATGTTTCTGTCTGCAAAGTCCCCTTTTTATAAGGACATCAGTCATGTTGAAAAAGGGGCCCACCCTACTCCAGGATGACCCCCTCCTAACAAGTTACATCTGCAATGGTCCTGTTTCCAAGGCCACACTTGAGGTATCAAGAGTAAGGACTGCAAAATATAAATTTGGAGTTCACGATTTAACCCAGAACACTTTTCAAAACTTTAGGTTTCTACTAAGGTATTTCTAGATACTCTTTGAGACAATATTTCCCAGTGTTGAAGAGGAGATGTGTAAAAGAAACCCTTTTCTTAAAAAAAAAAAAATAGTGGAACTTTGTCTATAAGATAGCTGCTGTCCATGACATTACAATGCAAAACTGTCCAGCAAAGACACCGTCCCCTCACCCGTGGCGTGGGGACCAATGCGCTTCCACCCTGGGGTGGGGCAAGGCTGGAGAAGTAGGTCACTGGGGGCATGCCACTGGGACTATACCTTGTCCCTGGCTCCTTCCTCTCCCCACCCCTGGTTCCGGGGTACCGGGAGATGAGCAGCTTTCCTGGGCAAGTTGGCTACGAATGGCTCTCTGAAGGCTACAAAGGAACTATGAGCTCCTGCCATGAGGCTCGGCCTCACTTCAAGCCCAGAGCCACGAGCCGGCTGACCACGGACTGAACCTCTGAAACCAGGAGCCCAAATAAGCCTTTCCTCTGCTAAGCTGTTTTTCTCAGGTATTTGTCACAGTGACAAGAAGCTGACTGACACAGCTTGTGACCTGCCTCCTGGAGGTGGTGACCTTTCCTTTCGCTTGTCCTGCCCATCAGGTCACAGGGACTAGGGACTTTCTCTTGCACAGTTCTTGTGGCGGATATTTTCCAGTTACAGCCTTTTCTAAAAATCCAATCAAAGGGTCTTGGAGCTCTAAAGAGAGATGATGACAAAGGACCTGGGACACCGTGGGTGGCTGAGAGGCCCATTCTGAGGAAGGTTGAGTATTCACCTGGGCACACAGGCTGCTTCGGAAACCCTCACGTGGCCTGGCTGAGAGCTCAGGAATGCAGGGATGAGAGAAAAGTGGTGTCTGCAACCCACCACGGTCTCGGCCTTGGCCCTCTCTTCGAGTTGAAGCACGGGTGCCTACACGGGTGCCTACGTAGCTCCTCCCTGCATTGTCTCGCCCTGCCCATGGAAGAATCATAGGCGAGTTCCTTTGATGGGCTAAATGTTTGCGTTACGGTCAGGGGCTTCTCTTTTCAGCCTTCAAGGTCATCTGTTTATTTGACAATAACGTACAGGACTTTGCACTGGGTCTTTGGCTTTGTAACAGGGGTCCACTTCATGCTTTGAACATAACCCTTGCTGCTCTGCCACTGCGGCTTATTTTAAAACTGATATATTTTTCCCCCTTTCTTTTTTTCCGTTCTCTTCTCCCCTTCTCTCTCACTCCTCATGGAGGGAGGCAAGGTTAGCCGTCTTCCTATCCTAGGCCCAGGTATCCATTCTTCGGCTCATAGACCACAGGAATCGAGGAGTCCAGACTCGCAAGTTGGCTACGAATGACTCTCTGAAGGCTACAAGTGAACTATGACCCCTGACAGGGCACAGCTGGGGTGTAGCCTTTGAATCACATTTTCAAAAAGCCCCTGTTCCCTGCCCCAGTCACAGCCCCTGGGATAGGAGTCCTGCATTTCTCCTTTGTTAACAAAGCAATAACTCTCCTCACTCCTTTCCTCAAAAGCCTGTGCTTGTTGTTAGATTGGCATCTGGGGGAAGGACTGGGTTTTCCTAACAGCTTCTCCCTGGGTTTCTTGACCTGCTTTCCCTGAGTCCCTGGGGGAGTCTGGCCTTCCTGCTGCTTTCCTGGGATTCTGAGTGTTTTCCAGATCACTGGCTGTCTTGCCTTCCTCCAGTGCCCGGGTTCTTCTGGTGGGTCTGTCTCTCAGCCCTGCCTGGTTGGCCTCATAGCCCCAAGGGAGCCCTGGCTGTCCATCCGCCTTGATCATCCCACTGCTCAGGGAAATATCTTTCTGGAAAGTACATGCTGACCAAGAACATTAAAGCTAGGGACAGGCACCAGCGTAGACGTCAGACCTAAGAGAGGGGACAGAAGGAGAGGGGCGAGTGAGCCTGCAGGGTCTGCGAGGAAGGAATGCCGTCAGGCCACGGTGAAGCCTGGGCTGAAGCAATGGCACAGTCCTAAGTGGGAGAAAAACCTGAACCCAGAGCCGCAGGGGGCTGGCGAGTGGAATCTGCATGAACCGGTGGCAAGAAGTTGGGAGGATTGTGAAGGTGTCAATCAGGAGGTGTGGTTGATCCGGGGCCAAAAAACTGGCTAAGTGCCAGCGCCCACTGGAGCCATGGAGTCCCAAAGTCTTGCATATGGGATCCTGGTTTCCTTGGACCTGTTCCTTCCTTTTCTCTCCATCTCTTCTTCTCTCTTTTGCCAACACTCAGCTGCGTTAAATGACAAAGCCCAGAACTTTGCTTAATTTATGGGCGTGGTGCAAATCCTGAAGACTTGTTCCATCCTGAAACGTTGATATTGATTTTGGGGGTGGTGTGAGGTCTAATGAATGATGTTGACATTACAGGTGCCTCTTACCCCATAAATCAGTGGGCAGCCATGGAGACAGCGATTACTGGGATCAATAGGATGTGGAGTTGGCAAACAGTTCTCTCAACTGGTGTGGGTGAGAAGCGACTCCCTCTCGTATTTCTGTTTCTCCTGTGTACAATTCACAGAGGGCTTTCCCAGAAGTTCTTTTGCTTGCTCTCCCCTAGAGTGAGAGGGCTGGGAGGGTCATCCTGTCTCCACGTGAGGGGCCCACTGTTCACCATCACCTGTGGCTCAGTCCAGGGCTGGGTGAGCTCGGGTCCCACACGTCTGATCTCGAGTACTACTCTGCATCCTCCTCAAGTGCTGCTGTTTTTAGATCATTGGTTTGTTTTTAAGCAGTACAGATTTCTCTCTAAACAGAAGTAGAACCCAATAAATAAGACCTTTGAAGGCCAAACTGATCAGACAACAACAGAGTATGAATCTGGAAGCCCTTGTGATCATTTGAAGAGACCGGACGGACTTTATGTGCCAGGTTCTGTGCAGAACTATCAAATGCGCAGCTCACAGGTGTCCACTGGAAGGCAGGCTCCGACTTTTAAGGAAGTGGAGGATCTGAGGTTGAGAAACCTGTCCAGGTCACTCACCTGGTGTTACGAATCCAACTGTGTCTCCCCCAAAGTTCCAATGTTGAAGTCCTAACGTCCAGCACCTCAGGATGTGACGACACTAGACACAGGGTCACTGCACGTGTACCTAGGGAAGGTGAGACCACACTGGAGAAGGGTGGGCCCTGTTCCAACACGACCGTGCCTTATAAATGGGGGCACAGATACGCGTGCAGGGAGGATGCCATGGAAGATGGACGTACTAATACACCTATAAGCCTAGGGAGGCCAAAGAGTGTTCACAGCTGGCAGAAGCTAGGCAAGAGACCTGGAGCAGATTTTCCCTCATACTCTCAGAAGGAAACAACCTGTGGACACCTTGATCTCACTCTTCCAGCCTCCAGGGAGTCTAGACAATAGATGTCTGTTGCCCAGGCAGCCCAGTTGGCACTTGTGATGGAAGCCCTAGCAGATCGACCCATGGAGCCAGGAGGCACACCCAGGCCAGGCTCCTGAGACCCCCTGCAGACTGTAAGGTCAAGGTGTGGCATCAGCGCATTAGGTAGGGTCAAGAGTCCCAAGCAGCATTTCAAAAAGACAATTCTGAGGGTTTTAGAAGCTCTGCTGGGAAAGAGAGCTGGCAGTGTTCAGGTAACCGACCCTCCGGGCTTTGTTTTCCCTGTCTTCTGTTCTCTTGGCACAAATGGTGAGAAACAGGGAAGAGATGCCCAGTTGCTGCCAACTCTGATAATGGATGCCAAGAAGTGCAGTGGGCGTGCGGGGAGTGCTTTCAAAATGAAATGCTCCCCAGACACTCTCCACACGGCTTCCGACAAACAGGTAATTGCAAATGTCATTTCTCCCTGGTTTTCACCAGCTGGGCTTTGCTGTTTGCAAAGCTGGTCCCTATTAACCTGTGTGCTCTGCAGCATGCCCGCCTGACGCATGGCGCTTCAGCAGGCTTCCTGGAGATGAACAGACCTAGAATACTGTTGCTTTATTTTCCAGGTGAATAGCTGAAAGTATGTGTTGGTCTCAGGGCCTCCAGTTGGCAAGGCAAAGGGATGGAAAACACATTATTTAGCAAAGTAAAATAAAGTTCACCTGGATAGAGACAGGAGGAGATCCACACGTTGAATGCAAAGGGGATGTGCGGGTTTAGACCCTCACTCCATGGACAGATCATCTTTTATCATCCCGGGGAAGCTGCCCCGAGTTTGCCAAAATACGCAGGAAAGAGTCTCAGAGCAAGGTGACCAGGTCACAATAGAACGACAGGATTTTCTAATGAATTCTACCCCATGCCTGCCTGGCAGAGAGCAGGACACACAACTCAGATGAAGACTGTCGTTTGTATATGCGGCTCATTTGGTCCAAACAAAACCTGAATGAAGTTCCCTCAAATCATTCTTGAGAGCAGAATATTTCCAGGGACACAAGGGTGGGGATAGCAAATAAGCAGATGTTTCCATCAGTTTGAATTCCATTTGGGGTTGCCTGCCTGAGAGGGAGGACATCTCATTACACACACTTTCTACTTTTTGAACTTGAGTATATGACTATAGACTCCCTAAAAAGTAAATTGAATGAAGATGTTTTGTTTTTAAATTGCCTGCAAATTCGAAATGCACTGCCGGCTGCTTTTCCCAGAATTTTTCGAGAGAAAATTCTCGGAAATGGTCCCTGCATACCCAGCCTCTCTCTTTTGTTTGCGCCATTCATGGATGCAAGAGTGTCCACTTCTCAGTATGTGCTAAAGTGTGTCAGTCTTCAACTGATCTGGTACAAATATTTGTTCTACGATTGCCAAGGGCTCCATCCCCAGTTAGATGGCATGATGTAAAGGTAAGATAAGACAAGGTACAGGGTTGATTGAGGCACTATTTATACCTAATAATATAAGAAATTTATGACGATGCAATGAGGAATCAGCCTTAACCAAGAGCAGTCTCCTCTTTGTGACTCCGAAGAGATGATTTCCAACTCCTTGGATCTCTATGCCCAGCAAGAGTGTAGTTCCTTAGGGGCTTGGGGTGACATCATATAGTCTAACTTGAGGGGGAGGTTTTGGATCACCTGGTATTAGCTCGATCTCTGGAGGGGCTGGAGGCAGCTCTGCAGATGTCTACGTGATGGACTCTCAATAAAATGCTAGGCCTTGAGGCTTGGTCAAGCTTCCTGGTTGGCACCACTCTGCATATTGTCACCTAGAGATGGGGATGTTATCTGAGGTCACACTGATAGGATCAGGCCTGGACTAGGTGTCAGAGGTCATTCCACTGCACCCCATTGCCTGAGGTGTGTCTTCACTGGGGAAAACCAGCTTTCTACCCCAAGACGCAGCTTAGTTGGGGAGTGAGCAGACATGCAGTCACAGCACAGAGGCAGAGCGGATGTCTGTCCTGTGTCTGCCCAGCATCTCCTGCCCATCCTCTAAGGGCAACTCCCCCGACGTTTTAGGAACTGCTCCTTTCCACTTTCCAACGTGGTGGTCCCTGCAGAAGCTGCTGGGTCCTTGCATACCTGGCCCCTGACCCCACTGGGCCAATCATAAGGCCCTGACCTAGGTTAGTTGACTAGGGGTAGATCTTTGCCCCAAGCCAGGCCAAGCTGGGCTTTCCCTGGGATGTAGGACTGGAACTGGGGGAGTCAGAAAACCTAAAACTCGAGAGTTCTCGACAGATACCTTTGTGTCATGTGGAGGAAGCTGATCTACACACACACACACACACACACACACACAATGAGAGAGTGTGTGTGTCATTCTCAGGCTTCACTCAGTTTTGAAGCCAGGCCCCACCTCTCCCCTGGTCAAGGTTCTGGGGGAAGCAGGTCGTTCAATTCTGGGTCCCATCTCTGCAGCCTGCTTACAGTAATTCTGTTACTTGGTGTGCTGGAGATGGGGTGTTTTTCTATCGTTTGCAATCGGCCATTTTGGAGACTCCAGGGAGGCTCTCTATGGCCAGAAAGTTGAAGAACAGTCACTAGTCAGAGTCAGCCTGAGGCACACGTTGAAGGGGACAGACATTCCGCATAGAAGAGATGGGGCTGTTTGACAAATTATATGCATATATGAATATGGCATGATTAATCCCACTATTATGTATAATTACAGTGTGCCAACAAAAAGGGGGCAGGAGTGGTTTGAGCCGAAAATGGTGGCACGTGCCTGTAATCCCAGTAGGCTGAGACAGGAGGATCACAAATTTGAGACCAGCCTCAGAAACTTGGTGAGACCCTGTCTCAAAAATAAAAATAAAAAGGGATATAGCACAGTGTTAGAGCACCCCTAGGGTAAATCCTCAGTATTAGAAAAATATCCCCTGTGTGTGTGTGGGGGGGATTATTTGCTGGATAAATAAAATTCATCACACACCTCTACAACTATCTGAATAAAGGTACTGCAAATTAGCTGAATTATGAGTCTGAAAATTCTGCTAACTGGCCTTGCTCCACAAAAATCCCCCTGACCTCTTTGAGGCTATTTATAAAGCTTAAGGACTGCTATGTCATGTTTATGGGGTCAAATAATCAGAAATCTTGAGCTTTCTTGCTTAAAATGTGCAAATAACTAATGTCCTTGGAAGAAGTCACCCAATCTCTGTGGACTAAAGCAACTATGGTTTAAACAATGAAGAGGTGAAGAAGTCAATTAAAAATATCTCCCAAGTAAGTCCAGAGATGTGGAAAATTATAAGGTTACAGAGTGTAACTCAGTGATGTCAATAAGGACCCAGATTCTTAGGCTCTCACCAACCTAGGTAGGTTGCGTGATTGTTCCAAAATATTTGCCACAACCCTTCAGTTAAGATTATGCCATGCCACTCCATTCACATCAGGCTTGGCCATATGATGTCCTTTGGTGAGTGAAATGTGAGCTTAGGGAGATAATCCAGTTCTAAGCAGAAGCATTAAATGCTCTCTTGGAAGGTTTTGTTATTTCTCTTTTCCTTCTGTCATGAGATCAACAGATTCCAGATAGGAGATGTCTGCACAAAGTGATTCCAGAAAAAAGATCCAGGCAAAGCTCATCCATGTTGGACATGTCATGTTAGCAAGAAATAAACCCATATTGTTGTTAACTACTAAGGTTTGTAGATGTTTTGTTACTGCAGCATAACTTACCTCCAGCTGACTGATACGTCATCTCTCTAGTTTGCCATCCTTGGAATTAGTTTCATTTTCAGATTAGTCACAAATATGACTGCAACAATTCCAGGTATCACCTACTGACATGACAACATTTAGCGTATGAAGAGAGACCTATGGGCTCTACCCAAGAATAAGGTCTATTTTAAGAAGACTTTAGATACTTTCCTTCCCTTATTTGTTATATAAAATCTAGGTTGTGCTAAAAGGAAGGCTGCTAATTAATGATGGTGCTGAGGACTCATCCTGGGCAGAGGGGTAGGATGTGCCATTGCCTGCCTCAAGCCAAGGCTGGGTCCAGTGTATTCCCCAATGAGGGCTCCTTTGGAGGATCTGAAGGTTCTCTGTGCCCAGTAGATTGCTCAGTGATAGAACTTCTATTATTACTAATAGCAGCATCTATTGAGCTATTAGTTTAATAAAAATGTGGGTCAGATTTTTTGTTGCTGTGATGAAATACCTGAGAAAACCAATTTAAAGGAGGAAAGGTTCATTTTGGCTTATAGTTTCAGTCCAGAGTCAGCTGGCTCCATTGCATTTAGGCTTGTAGAAAGTAGTAGTATCATGGCAGAAGGATTTGGTGGAGGAAAGCTTCTAGCCTCATGGCAAACAGGAAAGAGAGTTGGGGTGGGGGGAGGTAGCCAAGGACAAGTTTTAGTCCCCAAGAGCATGCCACCAGGAACCAAATCCCTTCAATTAGATCCTACCTTCTCTTTCCATCACCTCTCAAGAGTCTACTCACCTATGAATCCTTCAATGGATGAATCCATGGATGAGGTCAGAGCCCTCTGCTCCAAACATTTTCCAAGGGCCCCACCTTTAAGCATTGCTGCCCTGGGGACCAAGCTTTCAACACACAAACCTTTGGGAGACATTCCAGATCCAAACCATTTCATGCCTAAATCCATCCTTCCCCAAATCATAGTCCTCCCAATTTAGAGGGGAAAAAAAATCAGGAAAGTGTGTGTGTGTGTGTGTGTGTATGTGTGTGTGTATGTATTTATTTTTGTGTTCTTGTCACTGAAGAGATAAAGGATCTGAACGAAACATAGACCTAACCCTCAGAAGCTATTTAGTCTAGTAAGGAGGACAAAGGAATCGTAACAGGAGCAAGTCTCTGTGACAGAGTCTCCTGCATGGGTAGGACAGCCAGCCAGGGGAGGCATGGACTCGGAACATCCACAAGAGGGTGTGGAGGGATGGAGGTGTCAGAGCAGGTCAGTGCAGTTTCTGGCATGCAGAAGATGGAGAGGAGGTGTTTCCCTAAACAATCTAAGGGACATCCAGGCATCTAGGAAGCTCCTCTGCTCTCTCACTCTCTTTCGGTTTGCTGGTTTTCATACCAATTGACTGTGTGCGTGCGCGTGTGCACGTGTGTTTGTGTAATATATCATAAATAAATCATGCCTACAAGAGGTTATTTAATTTATCTTCATAGTTTCAGTAAAAATAAATAAGTAAATATATACCCACCACCAATTTTAAGAACTAGAACACTCCCAAGATAGATCCTTGACTCTCCGGGAGCCCCACTCCCCTCTTTCTGTTTGACTTCAGAGTTGTGTAACCAGTGTCCCTGAACCATTTTACACGTGGATTCCTGGTATCTCCCCCTCGAACTAGTTTTGCCATCTTCTGCTTCTCTCATTACTGAGTTAAATAAAACTTTGATTTGTTCTCACTGTATGAGAATTTTATATTTTTAAACATTTTGAAAAGTAAATTGGGATATTCATGGTCCCTGTGCATGTGGCCCATTAAAATCCAGGTTCTGTGCTGCTAGGAATCTACATCTTATACATATCTGTAATTCCTTTATTCTCCTGACAGTTCAACTGTGCATTCCGTTTCTAAAGCAGAGTTCCGTGTGCTGTATTGAGTCTCTGAAAGCCATATTGTTCAAAATGGAAGTCCTTCCAATTGACTTTTTCGCAGTTAAGCACTCACTATGTTTTGCAAATCAAAGACTTGGATAAAGATAATGTCTCTGCGGGTTTCCCATCAAAAACTTCCAGATTATCGCAAAGTCGTCATGGACGGGAGGAAGGCTGGGATAGGAAAGAGAAACATGGGCCCGTTCTGAGGCTGGGTCTGGTACAGGGGGAGGATTTGGGGCACTGGAGTCTGGGAGGAGAGACAACAGAAGGAAGATAGAGTTACAAGAAGGTTGGGTGTTTCCTACCCAAGCCCAAGGGGTCTGTCCTGTAGGGAAGCTTACAACTGCCATATGACTGGACCTCTTCAAGGGCAAAGAGGTAGATCACTCAGAACACCGTCAGCAGAATACCTGCCATCCCCCAGCTACAGGGCTCTTTCCCCGATTGCTTTGCACAAAAGCTGCATTGAAACAGCACATTCACCTGCACTGTTCCGGAATCCTGCTTGCTCCTCAGCATTTGGGGAGCTGACTGTGACAAGCAGATTGAGAGAAGGTAAAAAACTCTGGAACTGAGTTGCCATTCTGGTTATACCAGGAGGCTCTGAGTCTTTCATTTCCCCCTCTCATGACGTCATAGACGCCAGGGAAGAGAGGACGAGAGACTAGAAATAAGAAGAAAATAATTAAGTGCTGACATGTTGTAGAATTCAGTGCATTTGAGCTTCTACCACATGTGAAGTTTTGTCCTGGGAGTATTTGGCTCTTTAAAAAATGCAGAGTTTCCAAGACTGCTGTGATCTCAAATATTCAACCCCTAATGTTCAACAACAGTTGTCAGAACTCTGTCTCACTCTTGGATTGGAAACTGTAACTATCTTTCCAGTCTGGGATTTGGATGGACAAATCACCCAGCCTCTCGACCTCTGCCTCCTCTTCTGAAAATGGTATGGACACCTCCAGAGTGGCTCTTTGTTGTCTGGTCCTACCTGGAACCTCCTCCATCTTGTGGGGGACTATGTGGTTGTTTGGGAAACAGCCCCCTCCCAGGATCTGTAGCCTCCCAATCATGGCGCTGGGGAGGGGGCTCCAGTCATGGTTCCTCTTACCCCTGGCTGGAGTAAGGGGTAAGTAAACCTGGTAGAAGACTCCAGAGCTTCTCCTCTGGATTAGGTGATTTTTTTTTTCCTCTCTGGAGGTGAAGCAGGGAAGGTAGCTAGATTTTGACCCCATGGAAAAAGTCAGCCTGGGAGAATGAAACTAATGTGTTCATAAGAGGAAGAGAAAAAAAAAATAGGAAATGTGAGTCCTGAGGTTCAACAACCTGCGTTTCCTTAGAAGGTTGTAGAAAGCCGAATCCTCCTTGAGTCACTTACCATCCAAAGAATTCTGGCAAGTCCTGACCATAGGAATTATTTCTAGACCAAAGATCATGTAAATCTGTTAAGCTAAACATACTATTAGTGCAAATTCATGACAAAATTATTGTTAAGGTATTCTGTGCTCAGGGATAGGCCAATACTGAGATATATGACCTACAATATTTAGTCGTGTGTGAATACATGCTCATAGTCCACAAGTGGATGAAAAATAGCCCCAGTGAGCATGTTTGCTGGTGAGAGAACAACCCGAAGATGTCTTATAAAGAGCCTTGAACTTGTTGAGACCATGTTCCTTGAGGGGCATGAAGCTGTTGATGGTGAAACTGGTGACGGGGACTGGGGTCTCGCCCCAAAGGTGAGGTGTGGGTGGCTGAGACAGTCCTTCTGGCAAATTCAAAGCCATTATCATTAGGCCCTAATGAAAAAGAGCATTTGCTTCAAAGGAAAGAAGGATTGCTACCAGTGAGAGAAGTCAACTAAGGCTCATCCACTCTGTGTGAGGGGAGGGCGTAGTTGCTTGAACACCACTGAAAGCAGTTAAGAGGAGAGGAAAGGCACTCTAATGACTGAAAACTGACTACCAACTGCAGAGGCGATGGCTGTCCCTCTGGGGTAGGGGGTGGGCATGAGCGGTGCCACTTGTGGAACAATGTGGGTGTTAGGAAGCTCTTAGCGAGCCTTCTGGACTGAGTGATGCTCTGGTGGAAAACCTCCCCTGTGGTCCATCCCAGTCCAGCTGGGGGCAGCGAGCAACAGAGGCTCCTGGGAATCTCAGCTCTGTGGGTCTGCTGCAGGAAGCCGGGAGACAATCTGCCAGGCAGCCTATGACCCTCTCCAGGGCTCCCTGGGATCTTGCTTAATTTTAACAAACACACAACCCTGATGTGCTGGCACTTCTGGCAAAAACATTGTTTGGCAAATGCAAAGTTGCTAATGAAATTAAGTCACATTCTGCATAGCATCTGTTCCATGGCCAATTTACCAGCTTCACAGTAAATTGGCACTTGAGCATGTTCTCAGGCATCAGCCTCAGAGCCTCTGTGGGGAGTCAGACAGGAAGTGTGACGGCCCATCATTTCCGTCTCTGACTGAAGTCAGCACCCCCCTTCTGTTCCGACTGTTCCTCTTATGCTGTTGTTAAAAACGCTTTGAATTGGTTAAGACTTTCTTGGTAGCAAGCGACAGAAACTGCTCTTTATCCAACTTAAACCAAAAGGGACTTTATTATGAGGACACCAGGAGATCTCCAGAAATCCAGGGTAGGAACAAGGTTATGCTGGGAAACAGTGGAACTTGGTGAGCAGGGCTTGTTCACCTCCAACCTCTGTCTTCCTGGGCACCCCTGCAGGGCTCCTTCTCCCTGTCTGTAAACACAATGTCTCTTCTTGTCTGGCTCATGAAGTACACATAGCAGTGGGTAGTCTTGGCCACCAAGGGAAAGACTTCCAGATCTAAAATTGCTGGAGAAGGGATTACTGGGTAAGCTCAGGCAGAAGCCCATTCTGGACAGGGCCCAGGAAGTCCACTGGAGTAGACACTGGGGCTGGTCGGTAGTGGTCAGGTGTATGACTGAGGTCAGGATCCTATTCAACACAGAGGATACTTCCGCAGACTGTGGCTATCGTGCAGAGGGGCCAGTTCCTAGGAAAAGAGGAGCAGCAGGAACCCCATCTTAGGGATGTCCACTGTTCTGCCAACTGGCCACCACCCCCAGCCCCCACACTCTCCAATCTGTTTTACTTACTGATTAACTGCTCTCCCTGAAATCCATTCTCCATAAAGGACTCCTGCTAACTATGTTTACTGCTCTCACTGCTCCTCCCTTTAGGTCTCAGAGACTTAGAATCTCTGATCATAAGATACTTAGAGTTCATCCTGGTTTTCTCTTTATTAAATGCACAGATTTCTTCTATAGTTTCCCAACAATCTCTGCTTGTATACCTCCAGGGACCAGGGACTCATTACCCCTACCAGAAATCCTATTTCATTTTTCCACTCTGGATTTTCCCTGTAAAGTGACATCTTTCACAGATTGGTCCTGGCTTTTCCTTCTGAGTCTGTCCTCCCCACCGACTAGTTTAAAGCACTTATAATTCTGTCCCTACTCCCCCCATCTGCCCCTCTTCTTGTTTACGACCCCAATGAGGCTTCGTTTCTTTTTTTTCTCATCCATCTCTAACGTGCTGTGGCACTTTAGTGCTCTCTCCCCAGTTTCAAAGCTCTTCTCTTGACATGCTGTTGTTTGTGAAGGATCCTCTTAAGGAATTTTGATCAGCATAGAAACCTTGCTCCAGGGGGGCCCTCCTCAGCCCAGAGAAAAATGAGCACACGGCTGCGGACACGCTGCAGCTCACGTTTCCACTCATTCCTCTCACTTGGGGCCTCCTCTTTCTTCACGTTCACGATTACTTTCAATTTTTAGTCTGTGAAAATTCCCTTAGTTCTAGGCCTGAGTCCAGGGTCCAGCACGGGGGGCCGGCCTCTGTCCGACTTCTTCCTCTCAGAGCTGTCTGGCTCATCCCTGCTGCTGGATCCGGAATTCATCCCGAGCAAAGGCAGGAGAAGCCCTTCTTCCCAGGTCTGCTGCTGGTTGATCCCAGCCCCTGTCCTGGGAATTGCCTTCTGCCTGGTATCGGGGACTTGGTCTAGGCTCACAAGAACAACTTCGTTGTTGTTATGGAAACATCTTAAGATCCTGGTCCCAGATTAACATCCCACAGCTCTGGCAGGTGGGGGTGTTCTGCTGCTGACACATGGCTGGCTGCCTGGGGTCAGCCAGCCTGCAGCATCCCCTGTCACCTGAGAAGGTTCTTCCCTAGCGCTCCTGCCTGTTTGGATGCTCCATTCTAGACTTTGTCCTCCCAAAGCAGAGGACTCCAGGACACACCTGCTGCTCCCTCTTCTACCCCTTGAGGCACTGGATTTTCTACACTGCCCTGCACTGACCCCCAAAACCTGCTTTGAGGACTAATGGCCCCAAAACTGTCCTTCCCCAGGGAGTAGATGTACATTCAAATTCTAAAACTTCCCCAAAGAAAATTCTGTTATGAAATCAAGGAAAATTTAAACAGAAACCTGCAGTGCACAAGTTAAGGTATGTGTGGTTTATTATAAAAATGCACATTATTCTTTACTGCTCTAATAATGGGGAAGAATCTTTTTTCCTACCTCTGGTATTGGGGCTGCCTTGTGACCTGCTTTCTTCCTTATTCCTATGGTACCCTAACCAGGACTCTGCACCCAATCTTCTGGAGCAGTAGTGGTTTTCTCTATGCTGCCATAGCCAATAACAGAGAATCCAAGCATTATAGAACCCTTAAAAAACAGCTTTATTGAGGTATAGTTGACATGCCGTATAACTTACCCACTTTAAGAGCTTTTAGTGTATGCATGGAGATGTGCAACCATGAACACAATTTTAGGGTATTTTCATCACCCCTAAAAGAATCCCTATATTCTTCACCTATCAGTCTCCCTGTCACCTTCCCACGCTTCCCATCCCCTCCGTCCTGTCTCCATACACACCAGTTCTGTCTCTATAGATCTCTCTCTATATAAGACTTACTTATTCTGGATATTTCATATTAATGTAGACATACAATATGTGGTCTCCTGTACGTCGCTTCTTTTACTTAGCATAATGCTTTCCAAGGTTCATCCATGTTGTAGCATGTATCAGTATTACATTTCTCTTTTATTGTCATATATTTCATTGTATGAAGATATTGTATTTTACTAGTCCATTCATCAGCTGATGGATAATTTGGATTTTTTCTGCTTTTGTTGTTATAAATGATACTGATTTAACCAACATGTATGGTTTTGCATGGGTTTATATTTTCATTTCTCTTGGGCACATACTTAGGAGTAGAATTACTGGCTCATACAGTACTTCTATGTCTAAACTAAGCATTTGAGGATTGCTACATGCTTCCCAGAGTGATGGCACCATTTTATATACCCAAGGGCAGTGGAAGGTTTTCCTGACCCTGGGAGGGCTCTTGGGAGCCGCCTGTTGCCCTGGTTCTTGCTGGTGAACTAGCTAGCTGGGATGGTTTGAATGTTAAGGCCCCTCTAAAATTCTTGCTGAGACTTGACCCCCAGTACAATAGCATTGAGAGGTGGTGCCTTTGCCGGGTGATTAGGTGGTGAGGGCTCTGCCTTTACAGATGAGATGATAAAAAGGCTTGAGGGAGCCTGCATGTCCCCTTTTGCCCTTCTGCCATTCTGTCCCTTCTGCCATATGAAGAGACAGCAGCCAGGAGCCATTCTTGGTAGCAGAGAGTGAACCCTTACAAGACACTTAGCTGCTGGTGCTTTCATCTGGGACTTCTCAGCCTCCCGAAGTAGCCACATGTGGCCCATCTTCTTTACCCTCCCACCCAGAGTGGAGCTTCTGTCAAGCTGAGCTGGGCAGAGGGGACCGGGTTGTGGCTCAGATGCCATTAACTTTTACTATTCTTATTGAGCACTAATAGGTCCTCTTGAATAAGTGTTTCTTCATTGGTTGTACATTCCTTTTGACAATTTCCAGAGACTTCACATGATTGTTTTCACCAGTTTTGCTTTTTTTTTTTCACTAGTGAATGGGTCCATGGAGCTCCTCATGCTACCATCTAATTACTGCAGACTTTTAAACTCCCTGTAGAAGTTATCCTTTTCAAAGTCAGGACTTTTGATTGCAAGCATCAGAACCCAGGGCTGGGAATATGGCTCAGTGGTAGTTTGATCCCCAGCACTAACAAAAAAAAAAAAAAAGAAATAAAAAAAATCAGAACCTTAGAACCTATAAAAGAGAATTTGCTTCTCCCTCCAAAGGTTTGGTTTGCAAAGCAAGTGACAAATAACCTTGGGCACTTTTGGCTCCCTTTCAGTCTATCTGGGTTTCCATTGCCTCCAGACCAGGATGCACTGAAGATCTGTGCATGCATGTGTTTGTGTGCATTTAATGCATTGCACCTGAATGTAATTCATTATATGTCCCAATTCCTTCCTTGATAGGTTCTCCCTTCCTTGTAGTTTCTCTTTCTTTCTTCCTTTCTTCCTTTTGTTTTTGCAGTGCTAGGGATGTAAATCAGGGCCTCATGAATGCTAAGCACATGCTACACCACTAAGTTAAATCCCCAACCCTGATTTGTAGGCATTTTGAGATTCAGGACCATGATTTTTCTGTTTGTATAACCCCTAGAGTTCTCCATGAGTAATTAGAGGATGAATGAATGAGTAACTGAATTAATGATGGAAAAATATATCATTAAATGACATTCTGGTTGTCCCTACTTCCCTACCACCATCTCAATTTCAGGGGACCCTACCTCATTGAAACACCCTATTCTATCTAAATTTCAATATGTGAATAATGCCTTTGTGCTATTCTGATGTTTGACCTGCCTTGCACAGATTTCTTACATCCTTCTTACACATATCCTCTAGTTTCTTTTCTATCTCAGGCTTTTGTAATTGTTGATCTCAAGGTTCCAAATGTTCTTCCCCTAGGATATGGAATGGCTGGACACTTCTCATCATTTATAACAATTATAAATGTTTTGTATTAGTCTAATTATTTGTTTGTTTGTTTAGTATCTTTCCTTACTAGAATAAAGTATCATGCAAGCAAGGACCTTGTCTGTCTTGTGCTTGTTGAATCCTTGGGTTCTAGAACAGTGTAAGTAGTGAGGATCTGTGAATTCCTGATTTTTAGGAAGTTTTCTGAATGAGTAGCACTCTTAACTTAGGTTAGTTCACCCAGTCATTGAATTGTCATACTGACATGTATAGGACCCATAGCTTTGCTTTACATCCCCATGTCCACTCTTTTAATAGTGTCATTTCAATACCAAGACACAGTCCTTGTCCCAGCAAAGACAGCTACACATGAGTTACCAACTTTGGTGAAAAAAGAAGTTATTATAAAGCCAGAGGCTCAGGTGGTAAATTCTTGACTTCTAAGGCCAGAGACACCATGTAGATATAAGACCAGAGAAATCTCAAGAGGAAAATGTCTAGAATCACCCATTTTCCTTTGAACCTCCTTCAAAGCTCTCGAAGCTGAGGCATGGGAAGGAAAGTTAGAAAAAACTGAGTTGAGGTTGCAAGGGCTGTCTTGGCATCTGACCTTTTCCAGCTGAGTCCCAACTCCCCAAAGGGGAGTGAGGGATAAAAATACCTGTCTTCTCCAAGACTGATAATTCCAGAGTGGAAATGTGTCACTTGGACCTCTGAGTGTCAACTCCCTTGCCATGTCCCTGAACTGCAAAGGTGTAGGATAACAGAACAGAGATGAGCTCGGGAAGTTAGTCAAGAAAGGCCCCAAAAGCAGAGGACTGGTGAACTCAAAGAAGACCACTAATGATGCATGTGGCTAGGAAGGCCAGAGGCCATGGCAGTGCCTCAGACACTTTAGTGGGGCAGTGAGGACAGAGGCCGGCGACTCAGACAGTGTCCCTATGAAGAGAGGTCACACCTGAGGACCAGACCAGACAAGTTCCACTTCAAAGGATGCTGGAGCAAGAATGAGACAGATCAGAGGGAAAAGCAGACAAAAAACTGCCCCGCAAGTCACCACACACTTCCCTGAACTCACTGTTATCTGGGGAGAAAGAGTGGGCAGAGCAGGGAGTTTAAACGTCCCCTCAAACTGACCACTTGTGACACAGAGAGTGATTATTCTGTTGCTGCTAACCAGACAGAAGACGACTTTAATATAACTTCTCTGAGTTTCAGGAAAATAAAATTTAAACATTTTTGTTTTCTGGAGGCTATGATTGGGGAACTTGCCACAAAATGTTAGAGGCTACAGATTTGTTTCCATAGAGGTAGGGAAGCTGGGGCCCAGAGATGGGTAGCTCAAGGTGACTCCTCTGCTCTTTGTGAACACAGCCTGGGGACAATGTGGATGTCCTGTGTCTTGTTCCAGGATGCTCAATTCCACAGGATGCAGCCTTCTTGTGTCTATTCAAATTCCTGTGGAAATTACTGATGTATCAACATGTAGGGAGAAAATGTCTCCCTAAGATTTTTAAAACTAAAGCATTCAGGGCTGGGGATGTAGCTCATTGGGTAGAGTGCTGGCCTCACACGCACAAGGTCCTATGCTAGATCACAAGGTCCTATGCTAGGGTGCACGCGCGTGTGTACACACACACATACACACACACACAGCATTTAGTTAAACTTTGAGGCCAAATTTTAAGAGCTCTTGATTGTTTCATGAGCATCAATAACATGAGACACAAAATCAAAATGAGCATCTTTTGTTAATGAATGTCATGTTCTTTTCCACCTCCCCACCCCTAACTATTTCTGACACATTCCAAAGCATCACACTGGTTGGGGCTTGTTGCAGCAGCTACAAGGAGGAAGGGGTCATCAGAGCAGTTAGCTGGGGTAGAAGAGGGTGGTAATATAAGAAATGACTGATTTTGACCAGAGTCTTTTGGGCAGTGGAGTAGAAGAAGAGTTGTGGAGGAGGGACAGGCAGCCCCAGTTTCCACCCTGGATTGTGACATCCCTGGGTAACGGTGCTGTTCTTCTGAAGCATATCCTTCTGCAGGTACAAAAGATGGAGAAGGTCAGGAGTGACTCAAAAAGCTGGTGTCTGGCACCATTAATCAAGTGCCTCTGACTCAGATCTGAGACATCATGAGTCCTTCCCAGCAGAAGTGCTGGAGTCCACCGAAGTCCAAGTCATTCATCTGATGTCTTCCTGTTTGTGCTCCCATTTGTAAATGGGTGCCACGTCTTCTCATCACACCTTAGCAGACCAGAATCCCCAAGATTCTGCAGTGTTTGAATTTCCATGAGCAATCACCCCTCCTGCTCACAAAGGTCATGCTGGTGTGCTAAGGGGTTCTGAACCAGACGGTACACCTCTGAGTCTACGGAGGTCCTCTCTCATTCTGCATGGTGATCATGCCTACACATTCACAGCATTGGCTGTGCCTAAAAATTGTCTTTTTTAGCTCTGAATTCCAAGTGCCTGATGGAGCAAATAGCTTAATATTTAAGGGAGTGAGGCAACTGTCGTATGGGAGACCTCTTAGAATTCTCTTTTGGGCTGGCTCTCTCTCTCTCTCTCTCTCTCTCTCTCTCTCTCTCCCGAGGGGATCGAAAGCGTCAGAGAATGACTAAGAGTGTGTGGGTCAGCCTGTGTTTATGGAATTTCATAAGGAAAATTCACACGTTTCCTTCTCCATTTATAAAGGAGAAATAAAACAATACTATGTTTTGGTTTCCAACATATAATAAAGAAAAGGATCCATCTACAAAGACAAATAGACAAATAAAGGAATAATAAAGGAAGGCTTGATTGCCAATGCTCCTCCCCAGATGGCGACAGTAAAGCCAACAGTAAGTCAACTCTGCTCTTTTTTATGGGTCTTAGGAGGGAATCAGCCCACAAGAGTAAAAATCCTGTATTTGCTATCACAGTGCAATTGAAGATGGAGGAATGAGGAACGAGGAGCGAAGACAGAGCCAGGGAGAGGCTGAGAGCCAGCCAAGGGTGGGCAGAGGCTCTTCAGGTGCTCCATGGAATTTTGAGATCTCACTTGATTTAGTGACTTCCTTTGTAGGAACAAATCAAACCGACAAGACTAGAAGCCCAGCAGCAACAAGAATTGGTCCAAGAGGGGTCTCCAACATCAACCTGTTAGAGTGATAGCACCGAGAGTGTTCCCTGCCCTGTGGGTGGCGTGTGAGGCTGGAAGGATGGGAGGCTGGTATTCCTATTTCTGCCAGTTCACCTTCATCAGGTGAGCCTCCTTCCATGTATTTAAAGGTCTACTATATAAAAAGGTGCAACTGGAAGAGAGGGAAGCATGATTTTTAATAAGTAGTCAGCTTCTGCTCTATTTTCACTTGGGAATTGAGGAGCTGTTCAATAACATTTCAACAGAGGCTTTGCGATTATCTAGTCTGCCAGAGGAGATGCTATCTGTGGCTAGACACTTGACCCAGAAAGACTTTAACTCCCTTTGAAACATTAGACGTTACAATCCTAAACGGAACAATTGGCCAATAGCTGGGTCACTCAGGCTACCAAATCACCATGGCTGAAGAAGCACAGATTATTTTATTTGAAATGTAGGATCATTAGAAGAGTGTTATGTGAAGCATTTTCTCAGTCCTCCCTCTAACTATTATTTAAAATGTAATCCCTTCAAGCCTAGTTGGACTTAAGTTTCCCCTACCCCGTCCAGATTTAGTAATTCTGTGACTCTGAAAAATCATTTCTCTCTCTGGACCCTGGGTTTGTCATTAATAAGGTCAAAAAGTTTTTAACCATGTGACATTTGGGTTCCTCCCAATTTTCACATCACATGATGTCAAACCTCTTTTGTGAGGGATATTCTTAGTTTAGCTATTCTGGAGGGACAGCTAGATTTTCAATATTCATACTCTGGTTCGATAATTCAGTTTCTAGGAATTTCATCTTACAGATCCAACATACATAAATCACACACACCACCCATTGTGACATTGTTTCAAAAGCAAAAAGGGAAATAAATTCATCAGTGGAGAGAGACTAGGACTGGAAGGACACACATCAACTTTGGGAAGTGAATGGGGCTACGCTGAGTTGAGTGGGATGAAGAGAATTCCATTTTTTTTTGTGTGTGTGTAATTTGGTTTTTCAGTGGAATAGTCATTTGTTACTTTTGTGATTAAAATAACTAGAACAACGAACTTTGTTGAGTAAGACACTGTTCGGGGGTTGGAGCAGCCTCCTGAATGATTAATTATATCAGTCAAGAGACAGATCTCAACAAAAACCCCAAAAAGGAAAATTCAATGATATTAGTAACAGTGGATTAACTACTAAGAGGTAAAAATAACTGTAAAGAATACAGGAACAGCAGATCAGAAAGTAACAATCACTATGGGGCTGAGGCACAGAACCCAAGGAAAGAAGCCTGGGAGAGGCTCTGCCTCCTGAGGGCTGAGTTTTCCATTTAGAGGGTGAGGGTGCCACCCACTGGGTAGCGGAGAAGTTCTCTGAGGTGTGACAGGTTGCAAGAGGAGCCTGCCCACTGGGGAGCCAGTGAGAGTGACTGAGAAGCCAGCTAAGGTCTTATAAAACTCAATGGGAGCTAGTCTCTGAGGTGCCAGTTGCAACCTGCTGGAGGGTGAGCAGCGCTGAGTCTTGCAATGCTACTGGCATCTGCATCCCTCAGGGACAAGGAGAAAAGCGACACCAGCACCCCTCCTTCCTCCAGTGTCCCTCCAGCGCTCTCTACTGGCATGGTTTAGCATTGCGCCAGCAGGCAAAGGAGAAATGTTTACAGGGTTCGGCTCCATATCACAAAGCAGGGTGAGGAAGGGTAGATTTGCAGAGAGGCAGTAATTTGTAATTACTATAATTTTTAACCACTGGCAAGGGGTTCAGCTACTCTGCTTCATCTATATTCTTCTACTCACACTTGAACTTCTGGAAAACAATAAAAATACCCTATGTTTCCAACTATCAAGCTACAGCTAATATTTGTAAAGGCAAAACAAAGTTCTCACTTTCTCCAAAATGAGGTCATTTACAGTCCCAGTCATTGTATCCTCACTGGCTCTATTAATTATTTCTCAAATTCAGACCCAGCTCCACTGAATATTCTGTTGCCTAAAGACTAAATTGGGAAATTAACTTCCAACAACTTCATGTAAATTAGTAATGGGAAGAAGGAGGGAGAAGAAAATGTTATATATTAAAAATTAAGGTGTATGTATAGTAGAAAAAATGAAAATTTGCAACTCTAATATAATCCTCATTTCTAAAATTGCTCACAAACTCAAGAGGATATGACTTTCTTCTTCCACTACTCATTCTATATAGTTCCCTTACTTCCAATCGGGCCTTGGCTAATCAGGATTATCTGCTAAAGGAACAACATCTTAATTGCTGAAGGGTATAGGTCCTCAATAGTATTTTTTCGGGTTGCTGTAGTTTTCTATTAACAATTTCTATTGATCATGGACAAATTAAAATGTATCCCAGAAGATCGACTAGATTCCACATAATGCTACATAATTGGCCACATTATGTAGCAATAATCCAATTTTCTCTTGGCAATCAGGATCAATTATATCAGTCATTTTTTAATACTCTCTAGTTCAGTGGTAAAAGGACCCACAAGGGATCAGGGGGCTATTTCTTCTGCCAATTTGATGGATTCGTTGCTGTGTTTCCAGGTGAGACCATTCCTTTTTGAGGATTTAAGACCTCCAAACTAGCAGAGCTTAAAGTTGCCAAGATGGGAAGCTAAACCATTGAGAATGGTTGATTCGGTATAATAGTGAGAAGAACCATTTTCACTCCCACCCCTTGATTTCTGGGCCCTGTATGGTCTGGCTATGGAGAGAGCACTATAGAATGGTCATCAATTCAAAGCATATGCTGCATCCCAGAAGAAAAAATGGAAATGTTTCAAAGTATCGTCTCCAATTAGTGCCACTATCAAGTCTTCAGTAAAGCCAGTCTTCTGTTCAATCAATCCAGCTGTTCATGGACAAGAACGTATGTAGTAAAAACATATTATTCTTAGCCACATGCCAATTTCTGTATGTTTCTTTGCTATGAAAAGAGTTCCTTGATGAGATGCCATGATGGTGAGTGAGTCATGTTGTGAGTTCATAAATGATGATGCTGGCAGAAGCCATAAATGATGATGCTGGCAGAAGCATTTGCGACAAGGAAGGCATGTCCATAGGTACAGATGTATCTATATCAGTGAGTGCAATTCCCTGCCCTTTGCATGGTGGAAGATAACGAATGTAACCAATCTGGGACTAGACAACTGGCTGCTCTGACCAAGGAATTATGTCATACTGGGGCTCAATGTTGGTCTTACTATTTTCACAGTGGGCAATCAGTAATCATTATTCAGATCAGCCTTAGGGAAGGAAAGTCCATGTTGTTGGCCCATGTAAAACTTCTGTCTTTGCACTAAGCCTACTTAAGTTATGGGAATATTGAGCAAGTGTTGGAATGACCAAAGAGTCTAACTGATATTCATGGATAATGTAATTCTGCCTACCTGGTTATTAAGAGCCTCCTTTAGGGATTCCACCTCTTGGGTCCCCTTCTTCCTCTGGGAGAAGTCTTTTCTGCTGTCCTTTAATAAACTTCTAATTTCTACTCTGACCTTGCCTCGGCGTGCTTCTTTGGTGTTATTCTTCAACATTGGGGAAGCAAGGACTCGTCACCGGTCAACAGCGGTAA
>NW_025999990.1:10419588-10422624 GCF_001458135.2 Marmota marmota marmota | reverse complement strand
GGGGACGCACCTCCCCGCGTCCGGCTTGGACATCTTTGGGGACCTGAGGAAGATGAACAAGCGTCAGGTAACCGATGCCCGGGCTGGGGGCTCGCAGGGGGTGCGCTGCGGCAGCTGGGTGTCCGGGTTTGGAGAGTAGCGTTTGCACAAGGGCAGTTGCGGGTGACTGCGACCCGGTGGCGACCCGAAGCTTTCAGAGCCTCTGGGTTCAAATCCTCCCAGATCCACGTGTGGGCAAATGTGTGCTTTCTTGCACTGATAAGAGCAAATGAGGGGAGGATGATCAGGAAGGAGAAGAGAATAGAAGAAGCCCAGTGCAGTGGATGACATGCGCTGGGAAAGCGGGGAGAGATGACTGGAGCGCGAGTGACAGCTGTCTGTGCGCAGATTTGAAGGGCCCCTCAGTGAGGAGGAACACATTTCCTTGTAGCCATCCAGAGGCCTGATTGCGCGCGCATGGAAGTGGCAGAGAGGCAGGCAGAAGGGAAGAACTTTTTGACAATGGGAGCTGTCCAGTGATACCTCCCAAAGCTGTTTCTTCCCTGCCGGGGCAGGTTTTTCCGTGCCTAGTGATCTCATAGGTGCTGCTCAGTCATTGTGGACCGAGCAGTATTCCAAAGGGAATTCCAGACGTCTTCTCTAACTTTCCTCTCAGATTGAATCATGCTGTCAGCACCATGAATATGGGAGGCAGTTACCTGGGGGGTCTTTGGTTAGCTGAAATTGATTTCTGATTCCTTCGTGATAGGACCTCAGAGGAAAACTGCTCTCCTTAGCCAGTTCTTGGCCATCATCACTGTCTTTGGGTCCTTGTCCCTTCAACGTATGGCAAGAATGAGAAGGGACTGGAAGCCCTCTCAGCCAGGAAAAATGTATTACTTAAGCGTCTAGATAGAGAATTTGGAGGACCTGTTGCGCTCCGTATCATGATAGATACTGAAACCTTTGCTAGGGGGTTTTGATTGTCTTTGAAAATGGTATTAATGCTCATGATTTTGATCCAGTTTCATTTATTGTTATATGAGGATGCAAAATGATGCCTGTGGCAAGGCACAGCTTATTCCTTTGGGCGCTTTTTTTTTTTTTCTGTAGAATTTCAGACCAGAGTAGCAATGTGGGAGAGTTTGATGACTTGGATTTCAAAACTGTTTAGGATCTGATTGTATCTAGGTATGCATAGCTGATGAGCTCCTGTGGTTTCCGTGATTAAGAGAAATTGTAGAGTATACTATAGCTTGAAACACCAAAAGCTAATGATCTGAGCATTGATGCTGTTTGCAGGAAGATTCTCCAGGAAACAGAGCTGTATTTTAAAATCCAGATTATTGGCTAGATTTTTAAAAATGTTTCTTAAACTGGTGCTGATTACTTATGGCTATAGTTGCGGACTATTAGAGAAAGCCTTCCAGTGAGTGTATCAATCCCTAACCCAGTTTGCCCTTTGGAAGCCCTGGGTGTTCCCACTCTTCAGGGATGGGCCTGTCAGAAGCTAGTTGCATTGCTTATTTTATTAATCTTCTAATTCAAATGTAGAAGCTGAAATATACTGCCTTGTGGTACTTTTTGTTTTAAAGTTTATCTTTTTTTTTTGCTTGTTTCTTTGTTTCTTTTTTCCTTTCAAATTGGCATTCCTTGTGACACCTTGTCAGGCCTGCATGCTTTGCCAATGTTGGAAGCGGGACCTCCTTTCTCTGCTGCCCCTGCTTACTATTAATTAAGGCAAGAGCCACATGCAAAACAAGGGCTCTTTGTTTCTGCAGTGAGGAAGAGAGAAAGAAATACAGCTACTGGCATTTCTGCTGCTCTGTAGCCAGAATATCTGGTCTGAAATGTTTTTTTAAAACTCATATAAAGTGACTACTTCATCTTTGGTTGGCAACCACTCAGTGTGGGCTTACTTCTAAACTCTGCTAGAGTTGTTAAGTGCTAAGCATACAAATTTGGTAGCCAAAGAGGAATACAAACAAAAATGTGGCGGTGTATGTTTTCTAACTCATTCAGTTTGTCAGTAGTTTGGTCAAAATTTTGTTTCTAGATTCCAGGATGTCAAACCTACACTCAGATTCATATGTTAAAAGTAGGATGTTGGAATTGTGATTTGTGGTTTTGTACTTAGTTTGATTATTATGTTTTTATGTATGCCATTTTCTACTGATCATTTTCTTGGCAGATAGATGCCTAGTTCAAAGGAACTATTATTGAAGAATTGATTTTATTTTCTCTCAAAGAATTTCAAGCATGGACAACGATACTAGAAAATATGTTCTTAGAACAAGTTCTTTATTAGACAAGTGGCAAGAATTTATAATTTTCTTGTATCAAGGTGGAGCCTGATGGTTTGAAAAACCTGTCTAAAATGTTTAAAACCATGGTTTGGGGCTTTCCTAATCAGACCTGTAATTCATAACGAAAGAACAATTGTTTATCAAGTCCTTTAAATCAAGCACAGCAGGTGGGAAAGGTTTTGAATGTGAACTCCAGTGACAACTTCTGCTTTAGACAGATGTGACTTGCAAGGCTGATTTGACTTTAAAAAGCAGTGGTTTAACAGTGTCCGCTTAGCACTTCAGTTTCCATTTTTTGTTCTCCTGGAAATACAGTGATAGTTTCATAATTTACTGTTGACATAGTAGCCAAGTAGTTTAAAATGGTGTCGTTTTGTATTGGATTATATTTACTTTCCTGTTTTCATTTATTGCACCCAAATACCTTAACAGTTGTTTCAGTTTGCATTTTATGTCTCCACTTTCAGTTGTATCCTTCATAACTATCTCAAATTACATATTTCACAGTTGTAATATTGGCAAAAGGCAATTTCAAGCTTTGCTTTCCCTACTTTACATCACATCAGAATATGTTTTAGTGTTTGCCGCACTCTTCAAAGTGATTATTTTAATTTCTTTCAAATAGCACTTCCTTTTAACACGTTTCCCCCCTTAGGTTTTGGACTTAATCCCTGCCCGTATAGGAATTTTAAACAATAGGGAATAGTTTAAAGAAGAAAATTCAATGACTCATAATTCTATCATCCTAAGA
>NW_025999990.1:10363456-10417801 GCF_001458135.2 Marmota marmota marmota | reverse complement strand
TTTTTTTTTTTTTTTTTTTTTTTTTTTTTTTTTTTTTTTAAGTATTTCTTGTTGTAGATGGATACAATACCTTTATTTTATTTATTTATTTTCATGGGGTGCTGGGGATTGAACCCAGGGCCTTGTGCATGCAAAGCAGGCACTCTACCAACTGAGCTATATCCCCAGCCCCAAGGTGTTTTTCTTACTAATGGTTCATTTGCATTCACCATGTATCAAAGATGTTTTATTTTATCATTATTTATTCAACAATTTTGGCACTTATTTTTTTGCCAGAACTGTGTTGAATATGGGAGGTACGGGATGCAGTGAGAATATGTAATACGAAGACCTAGGCTGACCTACAGTAAAGATTGGCTAACTCTAGTGGTCTTCCTGTTTTTATAAATAAAGTTGTCATGTGGAACATAATCATGTTCGTTCTTTTATGTATTGTCTCTGGGTATTTTCTGGCTACAGTGGCAGAGTTAAGTGGTTTTGGTTGATATCACGTGGCCTGTAAACCCCAAATATTTATTGTCTGGCCCTTTACACAAAGTTTACTGACTCCTGGTCTGGCAGATAAGGGAAGGCCTCTCATGGACACTGGTGTTTACAGTGGGACTTAAAGATGAATGAGTGCCATGGGGTCCAGGGCGAGAGCCTTCTGGGCAGAGGAAGGAGCTGAGTAAAGAGCCTGAATTGGGAAGAAGCACATGCTTTTTGGAGCATTGACAAATACAACAAGTTCATCTGGGCATCGTGAGCTTCCCGAGTTGAAGCTGAACAATAGGGGTACTTCCCAGCTCTGTCACACAGAACCTTTGTGCTTAAATTGAGGTTTGGTCTTAATCCTTTGAGCTGTGGTAGGCAATTGAAAAGATTTAAGCGGAGCATTGATGTGACCAGATGACCAGACATACATGTGAAAAAAAGTACTAAGCGTAGGATAGATTGGGAGAGATGTGTGGATCTCTGGAGACCCATGGTAGGCTCTTGCAGGGGCTCCATGGGCTCTGTTTGTGGCTTAGATGAGAATGGTGGCAGTGGGAATAGAGAGAACTGTACTCATTCTGGAAATGTCTAGAAGGTAAACTGCAGAGAGTGGATGGGAAGGGAGTGTCTCCAAACAACTAGGTGGCAATGCCACTTATTGAGCTGGACAGCACTGGACGTGCAAGTTTTTCTGGAAAAGGAAAATTCAGTTCTGACATGTAGAGTTTCAGCTACCTTTAAAGACATGCAAGTGTCAGGGAGGTGGCTGGGAATCTCAGGATTGGGAGTCGGTAGTGTGATGGTACTAGGGCCTCATTTGGAGGTTCAGATGGAAGTGGAAGAACGGGCAGGAAGACAGAGAAGAAAGTGTTCAAAGAGTGGAGTCTCAGATTTCTGCCTGGGTTTGGTGCTCTTTTGAGAAGTTTGGCTATGAAAGAGAAGAGTGTTAAAGGTGAAGGGGGATATGAAGTGGAGGAAGGGTTCAAGATGGAGCAACTTAAGCTGATGGGCAGGAGCAGTGGCTCTGCCTTTGCTATGCATCAGAATCACTGGATAGGCTGTTTATGAAACATGGATGTTCCCTTTCCCCATCACTGATTCACTTGGTCTGGGATGAAGGCCAGGTATCCTACTTTTGAAAGGCTTCCCACTTGAATCCAGAATACAGCCAAGGTTGAGAACCAATGGTATAGAGCCGTGGTCCCAGACAAACAGCTTCAGCATCACCTGGAGCTTGTTGGAAATGTAGTCATCAGGCCTCCAGATGATTCTTGTACATGCT
Organism: Marmota marmota marmota; assembly: GCF_001458135.2. NCBI lineage: Eukaryota > Metazoa > Chordata > Mammalia > Rodentia > Sciuridae > Marmota > Marmota marmota. The sequence continues at coordinate 10,416,045 of NW_025999990.1, read as the reverse complement.
GATGTTTGAGAGCTCCTGCTGTAAAGGGAGGTCTACACATCCAGAAAAAAAATGACATGGCACTTCCTTAGTAGCTCTTCCTGAGTGTCTTTAGCCACATTTACCCAGTCCTGTGCATTTTTAAAACTGTATTTTAAACCATTTAAACTATGTTTAAAATTGTAGTTTAATTTTTTAATTGATACATAATCATACAGATTTATGGAGTGCAATGTGATGTTTTAATACATATGTAGATTGTGTAATGATCAAATAAGGGTAAGTACATATCTGTCACCTTAAATCTTTATCATTTCTTCATAGTAAAACATTCAAAATCTTCTCTCTGGTTATTTTTAAATATACCGTACACACTACTTTGCAATAGAATGCCAGAATTTATTCTTAAACCACATTCAATCCTCAAAAAGAGCCCATACCCCACATTCTGTTTCAGTTGATTTTAAATTTGGGTATTTGAGGAAACAATGTTCAGAACGTGATTGGGTCCTAGTTCCAAACCCAGTTTTAAAGGATGTCCTGGAGAGCTGATGTGTAGGTAAGATGGGGATCTGACTGATCTAGTTTCAGTTCCCCTGAAGCACCACTAGAACTACAGTAAGAAGATTTTGGAAGTCATCAGCTATTCCAAGATAAGGAGGCCAGGCAAGGAAAGAAGATCAGCCAGATACTAGAAGCTGCAGAATACATGGAGGAATGGTAACCAACATTGCCTGAGAAAGCCAAAATCCTGTGTGGCCCTGGGGGAGAATGAGGAACAGTGCTTCACTTTTTGTGTGGCAGAACCCTCATAGACTCAAGAATTGATGGCAGCAGATGTCTCTGAAGCTGAGGGCAAAGGGGATGGGAGGGCTGAAGTAAATTAGAAAAACAGAAGCGTGAGACCCCCTAACTGTCCTCCCCATTCTACTCCAAGGTCTCCTCCCAGATGAGGGTCTAGAAGTTCACTCGCTGGAGGGATGAACAGAAGCCTTTGGAGTAAGGGCTTCCAGGCTTGATGGAAGGTGGACACTGTACCTGAGCGGCTTGCATGCTGTATGCCAAGGCTAGAAAGCACACGTGAGGGATGGAGGTCCTGAAAGAACCAGAGAACTAACATGTAGGTGAGCCCAGGTGCCAGGAGAGTGGGCCTATGCAGCCAGGTGGGAGGGATCATTGAGAGGTATCTGTTTGGAGCAGATGCCATTATAGGTGTGTTGCTACACATGTGGATGGTCCAGCGGGGTTGGGGGGAAGAAGGTCGCTGAAGATGAGGAGGTCTGGGATTGAGTTGGATCCACATGGCTCTGCAAATCACTGCGACACACACAGGAGTTGGTAGTGGGAAGACTGAAGCCGCTACAAAGTCAGACACCTTCCCGTGGGCGGGGAAGGCCAGGCCCTCTGGAGCTTACCCTTTGGGTAGTACTAGGTACAAAGGACTTAGTCACTTAGCATCTTGAAGGATGATAAGCATTTGTCTGACAATACTGCTGCAGTTTTCAAAGGGAGTTGGGCTGTGTGCAAGTGTTGCTTTGCCCCTTAGTCCCCAAGAGGTGTGGCAGGCAGCAGTCTTGAGAAACACCTGTGTTTTAGCATTTGTGGAGCAGGGAGGGAGCAAGAGTGAGATGTGTGGGTTGTCAAGCTCAGAAGTGGTCTGAAGTGGGCCAAGGGCAGCTTAACACATCATTCTCCTAGCTGACAACTGGCCATTATATATTGACTTGTGTGACTTCCTCACCTGTGTTTTTAAAAATATTTTTATTGATGCATTAAATTATACATATTGGTAGGACTCATCGTTACATATTCATGCATCCCATGATATAACATTGTCCAACAGCATTCCCCAGTATCTCCCCTTTCCTTCTGCTCCTCCCTCCTCCTGGTTCCTTTCCTCTACTCTACTAATCTCCCTTTGATTTTCATGAGACACCCCCCCACACACATCTTTCTTTTCCTTTTTCCTCTCCAGCTTCTGCATATGAGGGAAAACATACAACCATTGACCTTCTGAGTTTGGCTTATTTCACTTAATATAATGTTCTCAAATTCCATTCATTTTCCTGCAAATGACATAACTTCATTTTTCTTTATGGCTGAATAAAACTCCATTGTGTATATATGCCACATTTTTTGTATCTATTCATCCGTTGATGGACACCTAGGCTGGTTCCATAGTTTGGCTGTTGTGAACATAGGCATGCGTGTATTGCTGTACTCTGCTGGCTTTAATTCTTCAGGATAGATACCAAGGGGTGGTAGACCTGGGTCATATGGTAGTTGCCTTCCTACTCTTTTGAGGAATCTCCATACTGATTTCCATCATCCCACCTTGTGGGTGTTTCAACCAAATATTTGCTGTTCACCTTTTTAGATGCTTCCGGAAAATTTAACATCTGGATATTTAAAGGTTCTGTTCCTTTCAACAGGTAATTTTCAGGTGCAGAGGCCTCATTGCCAAGTACTGTGACCCTTTCACTTGAGGCTATCTTTGGCTGTGCTACTGAAGGGTAGTTCTGGGTGGATTCACAAAGCCTCTGAGGATTAGGCACATGCTTTTTTTCGGAGAACTGTGGCCTGTGGCTAGTCTAGAGCTGGAGGCCCTGGTGGTGGAATTGTATAGCAAGTTCCCTGAGGGGTTTGAGAGTGGTTAGCAGAGCCTCATGGGGGCTTGAAAAAAGCTAGCCCTCAGTATAAATAGCTCTGATTTGCTTCCTTTTTTCTCACTGAAGGAGAGACTCTATTTGAAGGACTTATTTCATGGGTGAAAGTTGGAATGCCACCTGATTTCCTACCTTGTTTAAATTAGTTCCATGTTGTAAAATCACATCTTTTTTGTTTTATTTCATAAGTGGGTCTCCAGCTTTGGGTTGATGAATATTCTGCCATTGGTTTCACTTTGAGCTTGGCTTTTCTCGTTCCAGCTCTACTACCAGGTTTTAAACTTTGCCATGATTGTGTCTTCTGCACTCATGATATGGAAAGGCTTGATCGTCCTCACGGGCAGTGAGAGCCCCATCGTGGTGGTGCTGAGGTAGGTCCCGCCAGCTGGCCCTGGGCTCTGTCACACTGCTTAGCCAAGACAGGACGGGGTGCCTTGAGCAAGAACCTGTGTGACAGCTATGATTAAAGATTCTAATTTAATAAACTAGTAGAGTTTTCTTTATTGATATCTGCTTCAAGAATATCTCATTTTTTCTTGACTTTTGTTGAAAATTTTTATCCTTTTCAAAAGACATTTTATAGTTTTAATCATGTCATGCTGGTACATTTAATCCATTTCAAAATGACAGTTTAGCAATATGGTATTAGTACCTTATTGGTGTGCAAATTGATTTTTAAACATGATTAATTTTAATAATGTTTCTTGGTCTTCTTCATGCAATTGATAGGATGTGTGCATCTCCCTGGTGCCCAGCAAGGGCCTGTTCTTTTTTCAGGCTTCAGTGCTACTGTTGTAGATGGCTGCTATCTTCTGGAGACAATTATGCTTACGAAAGTACAGCGTGTTTATTTTAGAAGAGTGAATATTTCAGTCAACTTCATGCAGTCTATGAAGTCATGTCCACTGAATCTCAGATCACTGGGGCTCACTGCTCCAGGCTGGGAGGTGCAGCAGTCATGTGGGCAGAGTCACAGCTGACCAGTGCTGGAGCCAGTGCCCTTTCCCTCCCTGGGGCCTGCTACCATGTAATGGGCTGCAGCCCTGTCTACGATTCCGTGTGACTGGCCAAGGGGCACACTTGCAGAGATGTCGAGTTTTCGTAAATGTAGAAGCCTAAGGATGGGGTGGCTCACAACAGAACCAAGGGGACCCTGTCTCACTGGTCTTCACACTATGCTCTGGGAGGTCCCTCGAGTGGTGAATAGATGAGGAGGGAGAAAGGGACCAGGCTTCTGGACCCCCAGCACCTAGCTTTATTTCACTTGCAGCAGCTCCACTTTCAGGTATTTTATCTGGTCATATCTCATTGAAGGAAGGACTTTAAGCCTTTTTTTTTTCCTTGAAGAAGAAGGGGGTTCAGTAATAGAGTGCATGCCTACCATGTCTAAGGTTCTGGATTTTGTTTCCACCACCATAAGGAGGAAGAGGAGGAGAAGGAGGAAGAGGAGAATTAAAAGCCTCAAATTTAGATGGATCTTCTCACCTAGTAGATAAAGAACTTGGGGCCTCGTGAGACCAAGTTACAAACAAACTGTATGATTTGAGATGGCAGGCCAGTGATCTAGATCCAGAGTTGGCAGTAAGACCCAGTGATCTAAGACACTGGATAAGACCATCCTGGAGCATCTCCTGGCTCCCAAACATGGTCATTTGATTCCAAATTGACTTAAGTTTTTCTCCTTGGCTGACTTTATGGCTACATGAAGAACAATACTGGATCTGAGATCACCGGCCCTCCTTCTCAAATCACACAGACATGCTTGCACATGGAAGTTATTGGGAGAGTACAGTGTATGGGAACTTTTAAAAAGTGTCCTTTATTACTCTAAAGCCATTTAATTTGGCAGCATAAACTTTTGATATCCTGAAGGGTATGTGGCCTTGGGGGAACCCCTGGCTCAGGAGAAAACAATAAGCTGTTATTAGGAAAATATTTAAAAGAACCACTTTCCCAATGGTACACATCCTGTCCCTCAACGCCAAGCTTCAGTGTGCTCTTCTGACCTCTGAGACTTATGGAGGGAGGTTCTCCTCACTGTGGTCCTGTTTCCATGGACCAAGACCATTTTTTATAAATATCTTCCTACTGTGTGTCCTCAGGAATTCTGTGGAAGGAGTAGAGATGAAGCCATCTCAAGAAATCATCTTGAGTAGTTTAGCTGCTGTTCTTTAAAAGAAGACAAAACCCTGAAGCAATTTTGAGTCATTATCAGAAGAAGACAAAATAAAATTCCATGTTGGGGAACAAAAGAAAACACCCATATTTGTTTTGCTCAGATATTTTCTTTTTCTTGCCCTTTTAGCCATTCCTGTTGCTTATCTTCTCCCTTTTTATTCAGATTTCTTGGTTTTGAGTGCTGATCTGGTGTCTATCTCAGGGGCAACTGGTTTTGTCACTGGAGGAGGTCTGAGAAATTCTTGGAGAGGGGGACCTCAACTTAGAACACGGGGGGGCTCTCGATAAACATCACAAAAATCAATTTAAGGATGTGTCAGTTGAGGTAGGGAGATTTTGTTAGGAAAGCAGAGACGTGTTCAAGAGATAATGTGTGTCCCTCAAGAGGGGGGTAAAGTAAGGAGTGCAAGTTCAAGGGAGAATGCAGGCCATCTTGAGAGTGGGAGATGTTTTGGGGTTTTCCGGCTCTTTTAAAGTTACTTGGTGAGGAGTGGGCATGGAAGGTATGTGAGGATGACGTCAGCCTGGTGGTCTCAAGATGGTTTATGGTGGTCTGACAATTCTCGGGATCCTTAGGCTTGACATGGTCTCTGTTATCCATCAGTAGATAATGTTGGCAAGTACCCTACATTATACGATTCTTAAAATATTGTCTCTCTCTGCTTAATATATTTACTATATAGCTAATTAACAGTACACAAGATAGTTTTCATAAGTGGGTGAGTTTATGGTAATTAAGATTTATAGATTTCCCAGAACTTTAGAAGTGACAGGCCTGGGAGAAGAACTAACTTGGAGAGTGACAGGCCTAGAAAGGTATGCCACAGGACTTTAAAGTTATAATCCTCATCCTCCCTTTTGTCTCCTCTCTGCCCCTCTCTTTATTTCTTCTATCCTGCCTCAGTTTCATTTTAAAACAAAGCTCCCAGCAGGGGCTCCGGGATAGGCCTTTCTCCCTCCTGCATTCTGCACCCCCTGGAAGTTCAGGGGGGCAGGAGGAATGGAGAGGAGGGCAGCCTCCTGTGCTGCGCTTGCCTTTGAGGCCATTTCTGTGGCCTTGGCAGCCCGCTGCTTCCTCCCCTTTCTTTCCAGCTAGACCGGTGTTGCTGTCTGCTGATCGGCCACCTTCCCAGTCCAGGCACACTTCTAGGTCTTATTCTTTTCTCATACATTAAAACAAAGCAGGAGCATGTGGAAATGAATCCAGTTTTTAAATTCCAGCTCCCAGTAGGTTGCAGCTCACTTTATATCCACCAAACGCTTTGGCATGAGTTTGAACAGGTAGCGTGGGGATTATCTGTTGACCTCCACATCAAAATCAGTCAGTCCTTATTAACACTGGGCCTTTTTAGGAAGGACCTGGTTGGAAGGGTGCTGCTGCAGGAAGCAAGACCAGGGTTCAAATTTTGTCTCAACCCTCAGCAAGGCTGTAGGACAGGTCCTGCTCCCTAGGGTTTAGTCACTTTTCTGTTTTTCTTTTCTTAAACAAGTAACATTGTCCTGGGTGCTGGGGTATCAAGGAATGAAAGAATTGCCCTAAGGCACTAGCCAGTGGGTCCTGGCCTAAAGTTCTGAGTGAGGAGTCCCCGATTGGCAGAGGTAGGGCTTGTTGAAGGCTCAAACTGGCAGCTTTTACTGTGCAGAGTCCACATTCTCCTTGGTTCTTTTCTTCCCTGATGCAAACTGCAGAGGGGCCTGTTGGGACCCTTGCCTGCCGCAAGCTAGGTAGAAACTGTATCCTCTCTCATCCTGTCTCCAGAGCAGGAAGGAAACCACTGGGCTCCCTTTAGAGTATCTGAGACTTGCAGACTGTTGACGGGAATTTCAGCTCTGACTGGTAAGTTTGTCATCATTCCCTTTTGGACACTGGGTGACACTGATGTTCACTTTTGTGTTTCTTTCCAGTGGCAGCATGGAGCCGGCCTTTCACCGGGGAGACCTTCTGTTCCTCACAAATTTCCGGGAAGACCCCATTAGAGCTGGTGAAATAGTCGTTTTTAAAGTTGAAGGACGAGACATTCCAATAGTTCACAGAGTAATCAAAGTTCATGAAAAGTAAAGAGGCCTTTCTTCTTCTTTTGTTTTTGTAAATTTTGGTAGATGGTGAATTAAAAAGTAGTGAAAGCATTGGGTTATGTTCCTAGTTCTGCCATTTACTAACCAAATGACTTTGGACCAGCCGCCTCAGTTTGTAAGGCAAGAGTGATAATATTTTGCCCACAATAACTCATATGGTGATTATGAGAATTAAATGAACTTATGTTCACAAAAGCACCTAAAAAGTCAAATCACTACACAAATGTTAGATGGAATGTATTACATTAGTTATTTGAAGGAGTCTTGAACAGGGTCAAATCACATTGTAACAGGATTCTTTTGATAAAGAATTATTTTCTGAAGTGCAAGAAAGCTAGCTGTTTCTCTGTACATTTGTCCAAAGTGGCATTTTCAGCAGTATTAATAGCCCTAGATGGATAAAAATTCCTTTCCCCATCTCGCCTCATTATTTGGTCATGGCATACCCTGCACTAATTCTTCTCCTACAGACAGCCTTGCCTTTCCCTAAGGTGCTGGGAGGACTTCAGACCTTAATAAGGTCTGGTTTCCTTTTTGGAACCAAACATTTACCTCTAGTTCAAATATAGAAAGTTTCCAGGAGACAGTTGAAAATGTAGCATTTTATATACTTGTTTGTTCATTTCCCTTTTGTAGCTTAGTGTAGAATTTTTATCTACATGATTTATAGAATTATATTTAGGTATTTATATGTGTTTTTAAATAATGGAACATCTCTCTCTCTCTCTCTCTCTCTCTCTCTCTCTGTGTGTGTGTGTGTGTGTGTGTGTGAGAGAGAGAGAGAGAGAGAGAGAGAGAGAGAGAGAGAGAGAGAAACTATTTGTGTACTTCTGGTATTAGATTCTCATTTCATTCACTGCTTCCAGGTGTCCCCAAAGACATTGGTACTTAACATGTTCAGTGCACTTTGTGTTGAACATCGGGACCCTCTGTTTTCATTAGTGTCCCTGCACTGGTGCTGTTCAGTGGTTGGTGCTGCCTACTTGTTACTTGCTGAGGAAGAAGCACATTCAGTCATGACGTGGCAGTACTCTCACCTGATTTAAAAATAATTTCTGAAGATGAGACATTTCAAAGTTGAGGAAATGGTACTGGTTTTAATTTGCATGAATTGTGAGAAGTGCCAGGAGTTTATCTTCTCAGTTTCCTGTATAACCATGACTGTAAGTCAAAACGCTCTTTTGGACATGGTTTCAAATCTTTGTGGGCTTTAAATATTTTATCTCATTATAATGGTATGTTTTTTCATTTGCCTTATTGAAGGACCACCTTCTTTACAGCACCAGACTGTATGGTTCTGTGTTTTAGCATCAAGGCCACCTAAGCGCCAGTTTAGAATGCCTAACAAATCACATCCATGGTGATTCTCATTTCCTTGCCAACAGGATTTTACACCGGCTTGCTCAGTGGTGAAGGAAGTGTGCATTAATACATCCTGTGCTTGACAAGGGAGAGTTTGAGGGCAGCAAAGAGCATAGTTGCTTTTAGATTTACTTTCTGCTCAAGTCAAGTAATTTTGGGGACCAAATTTATGTCTAGAGTGAAAAATAATATAATCCATGTTGACTAATTGGCTCATGAGGTCTAAGAAGAAATAGAAAGAGTTCAGGTTCAACCCCTTTTTTAAATCAGCCTCGTGTCCTGACTTCTGACCTAGTCTGACTCAGGATGAGTGACTGGATCAAGCCTGGAGAAGCTCCCCCTGAGCAGCATCTCAGTGTGCTGTGAATCTGGATTTGAAAGAATTGCACAGGGGTTGTTCACATGTTTTGCCCACCGATGAATACCCTTATTACCAGATTGAAAAACAGGTTAGATGCTAGCCTTTCCTTCCTTCCAAGAAGGCGTGAGGCAAGAAGTGTAGCTGTACTGGAAGCCAGTTCTTGCCTTCCCCATCCCTGGCGCTCTGCCGTGCTTCCTGGTTGTCAGGGTTACTTGAGTGTTTTAGAATCTAAACCACAGAATTGTCGTTATATTTGTGCTTCATCTGAATGTCTGTCTGTAAGCAGTCATCTTAGATCAATGGAAGATCAAGCATTCCTCAGCTGCTTTCTCATGTCTGCTCATGTCTGACCTTAATGTTATATGTGAACTAATTCTTTTTAATGGTGCTGTGTTAAAAATAATTTTTGAGAGTACATCATTTTGCTTTTCAGAGATAATGGAGACATCAAATTTTTGACTAAAGGAGATAATAATGAAGTTGATGATAGAGGCTTATACAAAGAAGGCCAGAACTGGCTGGAAAAGAAGGACGTGGTGGGAAGAGCACGAGGGTGAGCACCAGCTTTTAAGACGTATAGACAGTTCAGGAGCCAGGAAAATATTTAGAAGGAAACTACCTTTAGAGGATAATAGAATCATTCATTGCAAATATGGCGTGTCAGGAGCATTCTAGTAGTTCTGGTGTGTACTGTGAAGACCAAAGAAAACTTAGAACTCTCTAGGATCTAAAACCAAGTACATTATTTTCATCATGGGTTAACTCTCTATCATATCCTCACATAGGGATTAATTATTTGTGAATTTTAAATTACAATTAATCCTCCCAGAGATGACCACTGCTTAACATTTTGGTGAATGTTCTGGATACTTTGTGCCTAACAGGTGTGTGTGGATGCATATATAATTTTACCTAGAAGGAAGTGGGAAAAACTTTTTTGTGTTAAACCTATGACTCCATTTTTTTACATGGCTACATGCTGTGCTATTGATAATGATAGCTTTTATAACCAAGCATCTTTTGGTAGACATTTTTTTGGGCTGGGGTGTGGCAGACATTTAAATGATGTCATATCTATTTTCCCCACTGAAAACAGTTTTTTTGTTTGTTTGTTTTACTGAGGATTGAATTTAGGCGCACTCCACAGAGCCACATCCCCAGCCCTATTTTGTATTTTATTTAGAGACAGGATCTCACTGGGTTGCTTAGCATCTTGCTTTTGCTGAGGCCGGCTTTGAACTCTCAGTCCTTCTGCCTCAGCCTCCCAAGCCACTGGGATTACCACGCCCAGCCTGAAAACAGTTCTTGATAAATCTTTTAATATTAATTTTATATGATTGTTCCAGCAGTGAGTTCTGCTACTAATTGACACAGCAAGTGTGTATCTTTTTTTTTTTTTGGTGGGGGTGGGAGTACTGGGAATTAAATCCAAGGGGACTTAACCACTGAGCCATATCCCAGCCCTTTTGAGGTTTATTTAGAGACTGGGTCTCACTGAGTTGCTTAGGGCCTTGCAGAGTTGCCAAGGCTGACCTTGAACTTGTGATCCTCCAGTCTTAGGCCTCCCAAGGCTCTGGGATTACAGGCATGAACGACTGTGCCCAGCTGTATCTTCTTATTTTAAAAAAAGGAGATTTTTTTCCCCTTTCAATGATCCTTTTTATATTTAACCTTGTTAGAAATGTGTTCTTGTTTTCTGGGTCTCATAGCTGTGTTATGCTGGAGACACGGGCCACAGTTGTGTGAGAGGTAGCTTTATTAATCAGGTTGTGGCTTAAGACCTCTTGCTATCCCTTTAACCACTCTGTTGCATTACCAAGTATCTGTGGGGAGATGAGGAGAATTTCAGGTCATCTTCCCTATATTTCTGGTGAAAGGCTCTGGACCAGAGAGAGGTGGATGCTTCTGACTTGACTGGAGGGTACTGTAGGTGTGTTAGCTTGTTTCCCATTAGTAGGGATGATGAGACTGGGTGGACCTGATTCCATATTGATATTAATTTGGTCGGCATAATCACCAGCTGTGAACTTGGTCTCTCTGGGATCATAATCATATTTGCATATAGGTTATGGCATTCACATTTATATTCACTGCCCAGTAAATGTATTTGTTAATCTGAAAAGCACTGAAATGAAAATATTTTTTTAAAGTACAGACTAATTATGTATGTGCCTTAAAGCTTTATCTAACAGTAATTTTCATATTGGCCACCTGAAACTTATTTTTCCTCTGAAAAAATAAGATTTGTGGAAGTTGCCTATTCTGAATGAACATACGGTTCAACTGATGATCTTAAGTGTAGCAGATGAAGACTTGTGCCATTCCTAGGTCAAATCCATGCTTGCTTGAGACAGTTGTCCCAGCTATTAGCTCTGATGCGTTTTACTGATAAAACATGTGAGACAGGGGTGAATGCTGTCCCTACAGCTCCAGTCAGTGGTGTGTCCATGGAAGATGTGTTCCTAAGGCTGATACACGGTGTGTCAAATGTCACTATCCTCATTATAAACATAAATTTATATATTTCTTCCTTTTTATTCCCACAACTTAGGTTTTTACCATATGTTGGTATGGTCACCATAATAATGAATGACTATCCAAAATTTAAGGTAGGAATTTATGTGTGTGTCTGTGCCTATTCATTTTTAAATATTAGAGCTTTTACTTGTACAACTGTAAAGAGGTCATCTTCTTTAGCTATTTTGCCATTAATTTTTCTGCAGAGTATTTGTAATTAACTATAAATTAACATAACTACTTAAATTAACATTTAAATTAATTATTTAAAATAGCTGCTTTTACCTTTTAAATTCACAGTGTGTTCTAAAATGGCACTTATATAGTTGTCGCTTATTATGGAAATTTTCAAACATACAAAAAAGTAGGATAATAAACCCAGTGATGTTTATCTAACAACTTCAACAGAAACATTATTTCTATTTTTTTAAAAAAATCACTTGAAAAGAAATAGGAGTCCTGCATTGGTACAAGCACTGCACTGTCTGTGTGTCAAGCGTTTGACCTGTTTGGGGGCCTTTAACCATATCATGCACTGAACAGCTAATTTGGAGAACAAGCCACCAGGGAAGAGGTCATCTTTTGATTCTGTCATCACTCCAGTATTGAACAGACTTTATCTGAATACATTTTATTATTTATTTAGACTTTATCTGAATACATTTTATTATTTAAAATAGCTGTTTTTACCTTTTAAGTTCATAGGCCAAATTTATTTGTAGACCTCAGTAATTTTCCATTTTGTTTCTGTTCACAGTACGCTCTTTTGGCTGTAATGGGCGCATACGTGTTACTAAAACGTGAATCCTAATGTGTGCAGCAGTTCCTGGAACCAGATTGAAATGAATTCTGTCGAAAAACTAATATATTTGAAATGTTCCACTTTCTGTATAAAAGGAAACCCTGTGGAGACGTTTTTGTCTTGTCCAAATAAATGATTCATCAGTGAAGATGGCTTTCTTTGTGGACTGTGATTGGAATCTGCTCAGTCTCTCTGCTGTTGTGGTAGTCACTTGAAGCCGAGTTTGAGGGACAAGGCCCAATCCACGTGCTATAGTCATAATGTCTGACTTTCAATAAACTCCCAGCTTCACCTAGTGGCATTTCTGATGGAAACAAGTAGGCTCATCAAAGGACATGGCTCCGTGTTTATTAAGGTGTCATTTTGACCATAACTCCTAAAACTTTTTAGAAGGAAGGAATCTGCTCTGATTTTCTGGTGATGTATCTTGAGATGGATTGTTCCATTATTTGAAAGCATTTAATAAATTGGAAAAGCAGTTTGTACACCTTTGAAAGAAACTACAAAAGGGTGAAGGGGCATTTTCCTTTCCATTTCCCAGGGATCTCTGCTGTTAAGTTAGGTCTTTATACTATAGATAGTCCTGCATCTAAGATAGTCTCTTATTCAAATATTTAGCAAGCACTTACATCCCAGCCACTCACTGTCTTCGGTGCTGGAGGTACAAAGTCCCATTCTTAGTTCAGGTCACAGTGCAGTGGGTGGAAGGAATAGTAAATCTATGATTTTAAGTAGTGCTCATTGCTATGAAGGAAGATTAATTGGGGTAAACAGACAGAGGGTGACAGAGATGCTATTTTTCATATGGAGGTGAGGAAAGATGACCTAAAGAGACATGAGAGAGAGTGAGGCCCGTCAGTCCTGAAGAGCCTTCCAGCAAGGGCAGAGCCCTGAGAGGGGAAGCTGGTGGCAGGCTTGAGTGGCTCCTCTCAAGCTCTCCAGAGTATGCAGATCCCTTGATAATGGCTAAGTAGGTTCCAGCTCAGGAGGTCTGGGCCGCCATTCTGCATTTCTGCCTTGCTCCTGGGTGATGCTAAGGCCACTGGTGCCTACACCGCGAAGTGCTAGGGGAATAAAAAGGTGGCCAGGGGTGTTTTAAAATAGATTTCTCAGTTTTACAAAAATGTTTTCTTTTCATTGAACTACAGGACATGGTCATCCAGCCAGTCAGGCCTCACAAAGCTGCTTCATTCTTTTAGGTTCTAATTCGGTTTCAAAAATTTAGAATCTGTAAAAGTTTCAACTACTGTGCTAGTCAGCTTTCCGTCTCTGTGACAAATTCCTGAGAAAAACAACTTGGAGGAGAATTGATTTATGTTGACTCATGGTTTTAGAGGTTGCAGTCCATGACCAGCTTGCTGCATTGTCTGGGCCTGAGACGACCAGAACATCATGGTGGAGGGGCATGGCAGAGGAGAATTGCCCAGGACAAGAAGTACCCTTCCAGGGCTTGTCCTCAGTGACTTACTTCCTTCAACCAGGTCCCACTATCTACAATCTCCACCCACCTCCCAGCAGTCCAGTCAAGTATCAGTGGATTAATCCACTGATAAAGTCAGAGTCCTTGCAATCCAGTCCCTTTCCAAAAGATCTACCTCTGGACATTGTTGCACTGGGGACTAAGCCTTCATCACACAAGTCTCTGGGGCACGCTCTATATCATAACAACTACTTAGGCAGTCTCAAGCAAGCTACTTACCTTCCCTTAGTTTTAAATGGGGGATAAGAACTATATTTGCCAAACTAGACTGTCATGAATAATAAGTAGATAATACACTAAATACTGCTAGCACAGTGCTTGGCAAGTACGTAGCATACAATAAATGTTACCTGGAGTACTTTTTTTTCCTTTTTGGTGTAAGTCTGTGGCATATTACACACCCATACAGTCCCTTTCCCCAGTGAGCCTCTGATTCAGTAAAAGACCAGCAGGAGCACTCCACTGGGGGCAGCCTGCCCTCTAATCCTTTCTCTCTACTAAATAGGCTTTTGCAACAATAATGGGCCCCATCCTGTTGAAATCAGCAAAGTGAAGGAAAAAAATATTTACAGAATACTTTCTAAAAACACTATTTTCTTGTGCCCTTTAATAAATGGTTTTCTTAAGAAAAATAGATTTTTTTTCTGCCCTTAACTAAAAATAGAATTTTAAAATGTTGGGTCAATACTTTATTATTTTATCATCATCTTGAGTTCTGTAGTTGGTTAACATAAAAAAAGGGCTCTTAACATGGTTGAGCTTTTGGGGAATTCTTTGAACATGCCTAACATTCTGAATTGAGCTTTGCAAAGACACCTGAGTCCTAATGTGGCTCGGCTGGTGCCATTTAATTATGATTGATTAAAAAGATTTTCTTTTTTTACCCCTTTGATGCTGGTGGTCCTTACAAAGTGGAAGTGATAGGAGTTGGTAAAGGCAAGCTCTTTTTCTCTGGGAATCTCAGTTTAGCCTCAATATCTGGAACACAACCAAGAACCATATCAGAGCTGGTCATTTATCCATCAGATAGAACCTCTTACTGGCTGCTTTTGATACCATGGGACTGGTTTCTCACCCAATTAGGCAACTGTTTTTCTTCTTTACAACTTAGACACATCATGGTGAGTTGCCTGTTGGACCCCTGCCAAACAGGTGATACCACTGAAAAGTGGACAAAAGCATAAAAATCACATTTCAGGACACCATCTGGTTTAGGGACAGTCCATAGAGACCTCACTGTGTTCTAAGAGGATGCATATAAAGAAATTAAATGGCATTTACTACACCGTGTTTAAGATCTATTTAGATTTCCATCAGAACCACAATGTGTCTACTATGGGATAAGCTTCAGATTTTGCTTTTGATTTTTTTAAGAGGTTAGTGGTAAGACCTCTGAGTTCCTAACCCACAGGCTGCAGCCCTGCCCTTCTACCCCTTTCCTTTTGGCAATGAATGTGTTAATCTTATGCAAAAACACAACTCTGAGTGTACATGCCTACACACCCCAACAATGGTGCATACACTAATAAATGACTGAAAATTATGGAGCTATCTCTGTCACAGCAAAGCCAGGCAAATGAAGCCCTGATGTGAAGAGGAAGAAGTCTGATCTTTCTAAGTAAACAGGTATGAGAATCTTTAAGTTAAGGGAAGCAATCCCAGGCATTCCCACTCTCCAGAAACTCCCTAGGGAGCTAATGTGCAGGCAGCGTGAAGAACCGGCAAGAAACAGACGTCTGCACAAATTAGTTGGGAATAAATGTGATTAGGATGCTTGGCTGTTCATAGCTTCCTTCTCGTCTTCATGACGTCATCTTCAGATTGCGTGATAGGAAAAAACCAGAAATGTACTGTGTCTACATGCCACCCTCTCCCTTTCTCACCACCATTTCCTACTCGAAACTGATGCTCACCTCTCTATTAGTGGTCATCTGGTTTCTGTTTGAGCACCATATCTTCTGAAGCAGCCTTTGGCCCAGGGCTCTGGACAATCAGTTTAGTCTCTTCCTGAAATTCTGGGCCAAGATTCATCCATCACCACTCTTTGGGTTCAGCAGGCTTCTTCTATTTCAAATAAAAGGCATAGGGTGGATAGGGTAGGAGAGGAAGAGGGATTTTAAGTCCCATGATAGATAGGGCCCTGCCTTCACCTACTACCTAGGTAGTCTGAAACTAACTTGGGCTCAGTTTCCTTATCTCCAGAATTAGCATCAGGGAAAGTCAAGAGTTTATTGGATGCCTGGATGTGAACACAGCTTTACTATTTCTTCTCAAGATCCTCTCGAACATTCTTTCCTATTGTCTTTGGCCAAAAAATATTCCACCTACATTTTCTCTGAATTTTCAATTTTGTTATACTGTTGCAGGGACATTTTTTTCCAGAGCTTCTACTTTTAGCCACTTGAAGTTTTAGGATGATATAAGTGAAAAGAAACCCCTTTTACACTGAATCTTGCCTCTGCACCAGTTCTGTGCCAGCACAGAACAGTACACTTCCTCCACATGCTCTCTGAGGCTGGGCCTTCTGTTGCAGGATTCCCTCCGCCTTCCTCCCGCTTCAGTTACCACCCAAACACTCTCTGCCATATGACTCTTTCTAGGTTTCAAGATTTTCCTACAGGTGTGTAGCTTCTTCCATGCTGCAGGATTTTGCTTGTATTTTTTTATAGACTTTATTTGTTTGAACAGCTTTAGGTTCACAGAAAAATTGAATAGGGAGTAGCTTTCCTCTGTGCTACCTGACCCCACACATGCATAGCACCTCCCATTATCAACATATCCCACCAGCCCAGACATATGTTACAACTGTTGACAAGACATCAGTATCTTTCCAAGTCCATGGTTTATATTAGGCTTCACTCTTGGTAATGCACATTCTGTGGGTGAAATGTCTGTACAATGGCATGAGTCCACCATTATAGTAGTTTTGCTGCCTTTAAAATGCCCTGTGTTCCACCTGTTTATCTCTTCCTACCTCCGACCCCTGATAACCACCGACTAGCTTACCCATGGTGTGCCAGAATGTTATATTTCAATCATATTGAAACTGGAGTTTTGAGATGAAATCAGATTCCCTGCTTCACCAATTTCCTTCTGGGGTCTTGTCTTGCAAATTTGAAGAATAAAATCCACGGACAATAAAGGAAGGGAAGAGTAAATGGAATAGGATTTACTTAAGTGAGAAGAGGGAGAACTTCCGAGTTGCGGGAGGGGGACAGAGGGCAGAAAACCCCATTTAGGTGTGCTAGCTTAGGGGCTTACATGGTCTTGAGTAGAGCATGGAGCAAAATCTATGTTAAACAGGCACTGAAAAAGTATTGGCTGCGTCCTTTAGCTTGAGTTTTAATCCTTCCTGAAGCTCCCATCTGGGTTCACTCCCACCCTCCATTTTTCTGCCTCTCTGGGACAAAGGAGTTGGCTGGAGTGTTCCCACAGAGGAGCCCCATGGTCTTTTACATTTGAAATAGATCTTGCCTTGCACAATAGTATTTCTACCATTAGCTTCCTGGTGTGGTCTCTGCATTTGAACCAAACCTCAACTGGGCCCATCACTTCTGATTGCTGGCCATTAACTATTCTTACTCAGTATGTAGGTTCAGGTTGGCTTTTCTGAATCAGTGTGCTTTTAAGTTTCCCTCGTGTCTTTTCATAGCTTGATCAGTATTTTTTTAGGGCTGAATAATGTATTCCACTGTCTGGATATCCATGGTTTATCCATTCACATACCAAAGGACATCTTGGTTGCTTCCAAGTTTTGTCAATTATGAATAAAGCTGCTGTAAACATTCATGTACAGATTTTTGTATAGACGTAAGTTTTCAGCTTATTTGGATAAATATCAAGGAGTGTGATTTCTGGATCTTATGATAAGAGTACATTTAATTTTGTAAGAAGCGATCACATCGCCTTCCAAAGAATAAGAATTCCAGTTGCCCCACATCCTCACCAGCATTTGTTGTTATCAGTGTTTTGGATTTTAGCCATTCTAGTAGTTATGTAGTGGGCATCTCATTGTTTTAAATTTGTAAATTCTTAATGACACGATGTTGGACGTCTTTTCATATTTATTTTCTCTCTGTATATTTTTTGGTAAAGAGCTTCTTCAGGTGTTTTACTGGGTTACTTTCTTACTATTGAGTTTCAAGAGTTCTCAGATCTCTCTCTTCTCTCTCTCTCTCTCTCTCTCTCTCTCTCTCTCTTTCCTTGGCAATTATTTTCTCCTAGTCTGTGGCTAGTCTCCTCATTTTCAACATTGTCTTTTACATAGAAGTTATTAATTTTAACAACTCCAGCTCATCAACAAACTCTTTCATGGATTGCACCTTTCATGTACTATCTAAAAAGCCATTGCCATGCCCAAGGTCTTGGGTTTCCCTCTTACATTATTTCCTAGGAGTTTTTAGTTTTGCATTTTACACTTAGGTCCAGGATCCATTCTGAATTAACTTTTGTAGAAGATGTCCTGTGTGTGTGTTTGTGTGTGTGTGTGTGTATTTGGCAGGTGGATGTGCAGTTCCAGCACCATTTGTTGAAAGTACCATCTTTCCCCCATTGTGCTGCCTTTGCTCCTCACCAGAGGCCCATTGGCTGTATTCGTGGGGTCTGGTCCTGGGCCCTCTATGCTGTTGCATTGATCACTTTGGTTATTCTTTCATCCGTGCCTCCCTCTCTCGGTCGTGGTATCTTTCTAGTAAGCATTGAGTCAGATATGATAAGCCGCCCTCTAACTTCATTCTTCTCCTTTAATATCATGTTGTCTATTCTGGGTCTTTTGCCTCTCTTTTATAATCTTTAGAATCACTTTATTGATAACCAGACCGCAGACTTTCCCCTAAGTATTCACATTTGGGGGAAAAAAAAATCATACAACTTTCAGCCTCCGTATTCCTGTGTAAGTTCCAATCTTCAATCCCATGGGTAAGAGAGAATTCTTCCCTTCATTAAAATCTCCCATCGATTTTTACCTCCTTTTCCTGATTTGTGCACTGATATGGGAACATCTGAATCTCTTCCTCCACTGATGATCCCTGGGAGCTTCCTCTGTTATTTCTCTGCTTCGTTGTGGCACGCCTGGCTTCATCCGCAGCATCTGGTTAACCTGTTGTGGCTGGTAGACGTTCCCCCTCCCTCTTGGTTATCCCTCTCAAGCCCTCCTGATTGGATCAGTGGACTTCCAGGCAGATAGGTAGATTCTGACTTCTCACTAAGGAAGAAACAGATTGTAGCAGGATCAGCCTGACATTTAGAGCTCCTACCTGGTGGCACAGGGAACAGTTGCTCAGAGCTCAATAGTGGATTAAAAGACCCAAAGTGAGCCTGGTGATTCACTCTCAAATTTAACAATTTTTAAGATCAGATGCTTCAGTCCCTGCCAGGGCCCAGCTCTGCCTATGGATGTACGTCACGCATTGTGTGCAGGCCTGATGCCTTTTCAATCAACAGGGGAAACAAAGAGGAAACACAGCATTAAGAGATCATTTTTCACATTCTTATGCTTTAAATGTTATGTTTTCTACTTTCTAATATTTAGTGACTAAATGAATAAACCACTGTGAAGCATTTATAAATAAAAAGGTGGTCCATAAAAGAGTTCCTTTGAAGGAGTGTAGAAGGCAGTAGCTTACTAAGTACTTGCTTGTCCTTTGCTCTCTGGCCATCAGGAGGGAGGGAGCCTGCTGTGTTAGAAGGTGCCAGAAGTAAAGTTGATGATAAAGAAACTAAGTGGACAATAAATCCCACTATTAGGCATGATCATAGTGTACCAATAAAAAATTAAAGTACAATTAAGTGGCATAAGTTGATTCCATGGAAAATGTCCTCTGTGGTTTTCAATTTTATTCTCAAAGTTTTATTCTTGAATCCATTGCTTCACAGAGGGTCTTTCCTACCATATTCTGCTCACAGGGAGATGTTTCTACACTTTCCCTCAGACTGAGAGTCTAGAGCTGGAATATTTAGACAAGAGGGTCCTTACAGGGTCCAAAAAAGTGGTGAACTCCCAGGGAGTTGTGGATCCCTGGTGTTGAGCACATTGTGACTTCTCACCTCCCAAATGCATTCTGATGTGGTAAACTGCTATATTCAGTGAGTGGAACCACCCAGAACACCAGGTATTTGAATGGGGTAATAAACTGGGGCTGTCCACACAGCTTACTATTTCCCAGAAACAAAGAAGACAGAACCCTGGGTAGCATCAACACTGAAAGAGTAAGTAGAGAAGTTCACAAAGCATGACAAGGAATGGTTGGAGTGGCAGGAAGAAGCTAGAACAGAAAACTGATGTGGAGGTCAGAAAGAAAGTCCCATGCTGTCATACGCAGCAAGCAAGTCAAGTTAAAGAGAAGGACCTTTGCTTGGTTCCTACCAGAGACCAGAATGAGAGCTGGGTGTTTTTTTTTTTTTTTTTTTTGAGTGCCAGGGGCAGAAGGCATATTGTAGTGGGGTGAAGAGTGAATGTTGCTGGATGTTGATCAATGTTAACGTTTTATTGGGTGTTATATATGCAAGGCATTAAAGCTAGTAATCCAGCCTTGGCTAGAGCCCCACATCCACATCCCACCACTTTCTAAACAAAGACTCACCTGACAATGCATTTGTATCACTAAACAAACACACTCACAGACTGTTGATGCTCTTGGCATACTGACTTTTTCACTGTGCACAAAGGCATTCAGCATTTGGGGAACATTCCAAAAAGATGAATCTTCCCACTTTGAGTTTCTCGAGAGATGTACCATGATGACAACTATCATTACTGGCCCAGGAACATTACTTGCAGTCACTGGCTGAGGTTTTTCTTTCAGGTAAACTTTGCATGCATGTGTTTCTGCTGTTGAATTCAACTAGAGAGCACAGAGCAAGGGCTCTCATTATTTTATTCATGAAAATAAATGACACAAGAAAATGTAGATTCTTAGGTCCAGGTCCCAAATATTTTGGCAACGTAGGAGATCCCAGGATGCTCATGCAGGAAAAAAAATGCAAAATGAAAGAAGTGGTCCTTATATGTGTTGGTGTCTCCTGTCATCTGAGGACTAGCAGAGACCAAATGGGTGATGTCTAAAGTCTTTCCCAGCTCAATTGTTCTATGTCTTCATTCAATAAATATTCATCGAGCATTTGATGGGTGCCAATCCCTGATCTATGTCCTGGGAACAGATCCGTGAACAAGAAAGAGAAACATCCTGCATCCATGGAACTTACATTATTAGAAAATTTAAGGGAGGAAGAAAAATAAGCAAAATATGTGGAATGTCAGATAGCATTGAGTATTATGGAGAAAAAATAAAGCAGAGGAGGAAGAAGGAAGTCCTGTGGGGACTGGAATGTTAAAAATGATGGACAGAGAAAGCCTTTCTGAAAAGGAAGAATTTGAGCAAAGAGCTTTAGGAGGTAGGGGAGCAAGGTAGGCTATCAGAGGGGGGAGGATTCCCAGGCAGAAGGAACAGCAAGTGCAAAGGCCCTGGTAAGTTGGAGGAGCAGCAAAGGTCAGTGTGGTTAGATTTGAGGGACCACAGAGCTGCTGAGGAGGAGATGCAATCCAGGCAGAGACAAGGTCATGACCTTGAAGGTCATTGTAAAGGATTACGCATAAGAGCGGGATTCACTGTCCACTTAGTTTCTTCGTCATTCAGCTGCTGTTATGAGATTGGAAGAATTTAGAAAGCTTTGAGCAAGGAGGGAGTGTTATAAAAAGACTTCCAGAGAAGAGAAGTCAGAAAATGGGAAGAGTTAGGAGACCATTGCAATAATTTAGGTAAGGAGAGATGGCGGCTTAAACCAGGGAATAGCAATAGGGGTAAAGATAAATGGTCAGATTCAGAGTTGACCTTGAAGGGTTTTAGGAATGAGAAATACGAAGGATAATGTTGTCATTCACCCTGATGGTGAAGACTGGGAGCAAATCAGCGTGGGACACATAGTCTGCGGTGTCATTAGACACTCACGCTCAGATATTGAGGAGGCAGTTGTGCGTACCAGGCAGGAGTTCAGGGACGAGTCTGGGGCTGGAGATGTGAATGTAGGAGCTGTCAACGATGCTCTTTAAAGCCATAAAACTAGATGCATCCATCAAAATGAATGAATATAAATATTTTTGTGCCTGAAAATTTTTTTTTTTGTAGTGCAGGTCGCTGACCGTGAATTCTCTCAGCTATTATTTGTCTGAAAAAAGTCTCCATTTGCCTTGGCTTTTGAAGGGTATCCTATGGGTAAAGAAACTGAGGTTGAGAGCTTTGTTTTCTTTGGACTCTTTAAAGATGGATTTCCATTATCTGACGGCTTGCATCCTTTCTAACATAGAATTTACTCTTCTGCGAATGTGAGACTTTCCCTCCCACTCCAGCTGCATTTCTGTTTATTGCTGCCGTTCAGCAATTTGAATAGGATGCTCTCTGACACGGGTTTCTGTCCATTTATTCCTTTGGGGTTTATTTGGCTTCTTGGACTTGCAAGTTTATTGTTTTAATAAAATTTGGACCCCCTTTGGCCATTATTTTTTCTGTCCCTTGTCTTCTCTTTCTGGGACTCCAATTGCACATATATTAAATGTCACAGATGCTTTGGGTGTTTTTGTTGGTTAAATCTTCTTTTTCTGTGTTTCATTTTGAATGATTTGTATTACTATATTTCTAAGATTATTTGTCTTTTCCTCCGCAGGGTGTAATCTTCTGGTAATCTTATCCCATGTGGTTTTTACTTCAGTTATTTTATTTTTCACTTTTAGATATATCTGTCCATTCTAAGTTGTAAATAACAAAACTGATTCTCATTCATCCAGAAAAGCAATTTTCAGGAGGGTTGTTGGGTAACTCATCAATTTTCTGTGGATGTTGGAGATTTAGGCTCAAAAAAAAAATAGTAGAACTGAGGGAGGTTCAATTTTAAAAACTTTAAAAAAAAAAATCAGGCTACAGGGAGATAGTCCTGTGAATATAATGTGTTTCCCTGCATCACACAACTATGATGCTTTCATTCCTAACCCTGGCCCCGGCCCATGGCTGCTGCCAGAGGCCTGGCTGACTCTAGAGACTAGATGTAATTCCCTTGGCCACATCTGTCTGTCTCTGCTTCTCCAGAGGTAACCATTCCAGATCGATTACCTTTGATGAACTGAAATCATGTTTTTGCCTTATGGAAAGGGAGGCCAAGAAGAAAATATCTCATGTTTTCAGCTTCTACAATGGGAAAATGACTCTACCTCCCACCAGGACTCATAATCAAGTCATAGGAAGACAAAGTAGGTTCCAGAAATGAAGCACATGTGGTACACCCGCCCCCTGATATGAAGATGCAAGGTGACATTTGTGTGTTAGTGTGTGTGTGTGTATTAAGGTTCAAGCACATACATCAGATAAACTGCTTTTCATTCTGTTATCTTTTGAGCAGTTTAAATGTATCAGTATACCTGATTTCCTTTTCAGTGGCTTTCTTTTTCTAGCTCAGCCATTAGCTGCTAAGGTCACAGGGCTGAGTCTTTCTTTGTGTCCCAGAGGACCCCCAACCCTTGGAAGCAGCTCAAGTCCTTTCTCATATGATCAGAATTCTCAGCAACCAACTCAGCAGCTGCTTTTGAGCAAGCTTTTACCTAGAAGAGACAGGGCCCCCCCAGCCTGGGCCCATGCAAGACCAAGGCTCCCCTCTCCTCTCCCTCTGACCTTGTGAAGGAGTTCCCTTGCTTACGGCTCATGAATGCCATCTCTTTGAAACTGATTTTCATGCCAGGATGCTTTCATTCTTCCAACACCTTATCTTCATGCCACTTTAAGTTACTAATCTCCAACTCTAATATTTTGAGGGTTGCATCAGTTTGAAACAAACTTCCCAGGACCCTCTGGAGGTCTCTGAGAGCTGCATCCAAGGGTTCCTAGATGATCAGACTGTTAAGGGAAGATGATCCATGGGCACACGTGGGTCTGCAGAGCCTATATCATTGCTCTTCCGGAGTCTTGGAGATTCCTCCAGCTCAGAGCTGCCTCTACCCTCTCTCTTCCAAGAAGCACTCCAGAACCAACTCAGCTATGTGGAAAGAGTGGCCTTTCTCAGTCCTGTTAATTAAGCCATATGGGCATGGACACTGTTGAGTCTCAATGGCAGCCACAGCCGGCCTCGAGGGCTAAGCTTGAAGTAGAAGGACATGGGTGGTGACAGGAGCCTTTGCCTGGTGTTCTGCACACAGAAGGCAGGGCCCAGAGCCTTCCAAGGGTGCAACATAACACACTCTTCCGGCTCTGCCTGTGTCCTGGATGCACCTGCCATTTATTCCTGACAGTTCAGTTGCTTGTCCTCTCTGCTAAGATTGTGGGGATTGATTCAGGGTCAGCCCTAGAAAGAGATGAAGCAAAATAACAAAATAGAAACCTCCTTGGGCACCCTCTCCTCCATGCCTATTGGTCCTCCCAGGTGGCTTGGGGTTGCTCCTTCTGAGTAGTCTCATGTCTTAAGAGCAGAGCTCCTAATAAGCCAAAAATAGCCATTTATCGAGGCTTAATATCTACTCCACAGTGGCATTTACATCGGATTTACATTTCAGTGGGAAACTTGTAAGGGGAACTCCCCCAATCTCCATGCGAGTATCATATAAATGGGGTCACTGCGGATACCTTGATAGGGGAGGTAGGGAAGTTTGGGGTGTGGAGCACTAACTCTCCATGCCTATGGAGTCACACATTTGCTCTCATTGAACGGTGGGGACAGTGTCTAGCTAGGTGACAATGCCATGCACAATCATACACACCTGCAAGCTCTGCTTCCTATGGCCTCTGGAAAATGACTTATGTCAACACATTCTTCCCACCCCTCTGCCATCGTGTATGCACACATGTGCACCTGCTCTCACCGGCTCACACCCCATATATGTGCAGGTACGTTGTTTTTGATGCATTGCTTAGTTTACAATTTTGGTCCAAATTGGTTACATAAAAAAATAACATTTTTATCATTCAGGAGACTGATAGAAACTTAGACAAATGAGAAATCACAGGAGGGACTCTGACAGGTAAGATGTAAAATGGTGATTAAGGGTTTTAAGAGGAAATTTGAAAACCAAATATCTAAAGAAAAAAAGTAACAAATTGTCTGGGAGTGGATCCAGTCAGCCTCTAATTCTTCTTGACTATAAGTTCAACCACCCAGGTCCAGCTCCGGCAGGGAAGAGCCAGGCCATGTCTGTGTGATAGCTTTCCCATCAGAAATGCCTCCCACCTGCGGCCACCCCTGCAGCCACTGAAGACCAGACAGGGCGTCCCCTGCTAGGACCCAAACTCTGGGAGCTTCCATTACACAGAGAGCCAGGGACTCCTCCCTCATCTCTCACCAGTTCCAGCTTTTGCCAGGTGAGGAGTTTGGGAGAGAAGGGAAGAGACTAGAAGTGGCCAGGAAGCAGCTAGAGGAGGCCTGGGGTTTTCCAGCAGGGACTTCATTTTCTAAGTGTCTCCAGTCACCAGTGGTTTTCAGCCCTGGCTTTCCCATTGGAGTCACCTGGGCACTTTTAACATGGCATTTTTTTTTTTTCTAAAATACCAGGGAACTCTAATAGGCCACCGTGGTTGAGCATCACTAACAGAAGAGCAGCTTTCTTACCCCTGGGTGGGAGATGCCGTCTCCATTAAGCATTAGTGCAGTCCGGCTGCTATGACAAAGTACCGCAGACGGAGTAGCTTATAAACAACAGAAATCAGGTTCTCACTGTTCTGGAGGTTAGGAAGTCCAAAGTCAGGGTGTCAGCAGAGGCTGTGTCTGATGAGGGCCTCTTCCTGGTCCATGGACCGCCATCTTCTCACCGTGCCCTCTTCACCTGGTGGAAGGGCTAGGGAGCCCACTAGAGCCCTTTTTATAAGGATAGTAATCCCATTAATGACGGCTCTGCCTCATTACCTAATCACCTCCCAAAGCCCCACCTCCTAACATTTCACCTTGAGGTTTAGGTTTCAACGTATGAATTTGGAGGGACACAGACATTCCATCTACAGCAGATAGAGAGGTTAGCACTTTGCTTCCCACACATAAATGCTCCCAAATCAGTGCTTCTCAAAATTTCACTGTGCATAGGAATCATCCGGGGATCTTGTTAAGATCTGATTCAGAAGGTCTGGGGTAGCGTCTGAGATTCTGTGATTTTGAACATCCTCCCAGGTGATCTTGAGGCTGCTGGCTGCTGGACCACTTGGAAGAACAAAGCCCTAGACACTGTTATCTTTTCCCCTTATTCTGAAGTTTGGGGGCTTAAATTTGAACCTATTGGGTTAGATGGCTTCGTAGGTGATTCAGGTGCCATGAATGAGAGGAACCTGGGATCCTTGCTTGGGGGTGGATGTGGCTATTGGTTTGACTCCACCATGGCAACAGGGCCAGGAGACACTCACAGAAAATCACCACACCCTCACGGAGACCTGGAGGACAGCCTCTCTCCTGTGCATGCCCTGCTGCTGTGACACCCACCTAAGGACACCCCCTGCACTCAGCTGACCTGCTTTTACTGGTACACATAGGCTGCTGGCCTTCCACCACCTGCCAGTTCCAACCCTGAGTGTTTCCAGGAGAGTCTGCAGCTGAGAGTGAGTCCTCATTAATTAGATTTGTGGAGCGAGCGTGAGTGAAATAATTTGCTCAATCTTGCACTCCCTATTTCCACAGCGCCAGCATCAGGAAGCAGGGGTGTCATTTGGCAGGAACTGTTAAGCAGGAGCCCATTCTGCAAACCCTCCATGACAGCCACCACTACTAAGGGGATTCATTTCCCCCTCAAACTCGGCCTCTCTTAGCTGCCCAGTTTCCAGTCTCTTGCCTTCCCAGCTTCCCTGCATGGAACCTGCTCCCCAGAAAAAGGATTAAAGAGGGCATTGGTGACCCTTTGAGGAAGGCTGGGCTATATGCATCTCTAACCATGAGGAAATTATTCCTTACAGCCCTAAATAAAGCACAATGTTAAGAATGACAATTGGTGTTTCTATACCAGAAGAAAAATGGAACATTAATAAAAAAAATTTAGAGGTCAGAGCATAGCTAGCTGTAAATGGTGAATTATGATCACATAGTTAAAGTCTGTATGAAAATCAGTTACCATTGTTCCTTGGAATGTGCAAAAGTGTCTTAGGTCTCAGTTGGCTATTTCAGAATTCTTTCATTATGATAGCATAACACTTCTAATTTCCTTATATTATTATCCTTCAGAAACACTGGCCCCATCTGTATTTTTTAATTCTGCAAAAAGACAGGTAAGGAGAACATTTAGGAATTAATCACCCAATCTGTAAATAAATGGTTCAGATATTTGAATTTCTCTGCCACCTGCTTCTGGCTGATATATGCAAAAGAAGAAAAATGAAGGGAGATGAAATGCAAACCTGTACATTTTGTACTGATTTATTAAAAGTTCTCATGAAAAAAAAAAACATGAATGGCAAAGAACACCAGGGTTAATATGACTTCCTATTCGACCCCAGGGCCCTTGGTTGACTGTGTTGGGTCAAACCTTGTCCTTTGCCAACTATTGGGTGAAGTCTGTGACGTGTACACATGATGTTAATTTGTTGGAGGTAAGGCCACTGATGAGCACAATAATAAATACTACGGATTAAATTTAAAAATCCATCCGCTGGTCATCAGGTCCTATTTTTATGGCCTAGTACAAAGGGCTTTTTGATGGCTTTTCCTGTGAGCCTGTGAATTAATTAAGGGTCAGCACTCAGAAAGACCAGCTCCTGATCTCGGCCACAGGTGAAACTGAAACATGGGAACTGAGATAGACTCACTTGCTGAGGGGGGAGCAATGACTTTCATGAAGATCAAAAGGGTTAAGACCCACAAATATCCTTACTAAAATGTCTAAGACATTAATTCATGAATATAATCTTTTAGTTCCCCCAAAGTTTTTAGCTGTGGCATATTTAAGTAACTGAAATCAAATACGATATGAAACTCTGCAAGAAGATAAAATGCAAGTTCAAATATCTGTGGCCTACGACACTGAAGCCAGCAGCAACTCTCTGTCTCGTTGATGATGGAGTTGGCCTTTAAAAATGATTTCCTTCATCTTGGAATGCCAACTACAAACATAAAAATTGCACCTGTGTCTACCCCCTCTAAAGTATAATCTCCCCCAGCTTCAATAGAGGTAGGATTAGGGGAGTTGGTTAACTGTTGCACTGAGAAGACTAAGGGATTTGACCCAGCGGCCTTAACCACTGAGCCACATCCCCAGCATATATATAAAATGTTGAGACTGAGTTGCATAGGATCTTGCTAAATTGCTGAGGCTAGCTTTGAACTCGTGATCCTCCTGCCTCAGCCTCCTCAGTGCTGGGATTACAAGTGTGCCTATCTAGAAAGGGTATATTTTGATGGAGGCCTGGGGAGCCCTGGTCCAGTGTGAAGTGCTATGAACTATTCCTATCAACCTGAGTGTTGGGAAAGAATCTGCCAAAATAAGGTGACACTTGGACTATAGTGGCACTGACAGTTCATATTTGAAGTCATTCCCCTTGTTAGCACCACCTCTGCACCGAACACTCTCAGATGCTGGCCTGAGGGGTTCTTAGTCATAGCAGGCAGGATGGATCTTGGGTACGGTTTCTGGGGAACCACAGGGATTCAGAATGTAGGAAAGGGAAGCAGCATCTCTGTCTAAGCCCAGTTGGGTGCGGCTTTCTCCATGTTAAAAAAAGAGCTGGGAAAAATTGCAGCACTAGCTGATCGGGTTTTGTTTTTCACATAGCTGCACACCCAAGAAGCAGGATTAGAGCACATGGGCCCATCCTTTCAAGCAAGACCTGAGTGAAGTTGCTGCCTGCTTCCACGGTGGTTTCTGCAATATCTCTCAGGTGTTTCATTTATTTATTTATTTTTTTGGTACCAGGGATTGAACGAACTCAGGGGCACTCAACCACTGAGTCACACCTCCAGCCCTTTTTTGTATTTTATGAAGAGACAGGGTCTCACTGAGTTGCTTAGCATCTCACTTTTGCTGAGGCTAGCTTTAAACTTGCGATCCTCCTGCCTCAGTTTTCTGAGCTTCTGGGATTATAGGCGTGTGCAACCACATCTGGCTTCTCTGAGGTTTTTATAAGAGCTGGTTCCAGACTGTTTGCTGGAGAGATGTGGAGTGTCAGTGGAGCAAAGCACAGAGAGACTGACTTCCCACACAAGATGAGCCTAGAGGCGCAAATTTGCAATTTGAACTCAGGGTAGGAAAATCAATATCAGGAAGAGCAATTTAATGAATTGATTTCTTTTGGAATTAGATAATATAACAAAGTAAAAGGATTTTTAAGTAACTACATTTGGACTCATTAAGGGCCAAAGAAGGAAAAATCATATATAAAAATGAACAAAATGTCATGCGGCAATAAGCAACATAAGTGAATGAAGAATGGAGTATATGATAAATAAGCAACTGGAACCCTTAGAAATCAAAAGCACAGTCGTTATAATCGGAAACTCGATGGACAGGATAAATCCTGGAAACAGGAGAAGAAATGGCAAGTGAATTGAGGGGTTGTAATGCAGGCCACAGACGTTGAAAGACTTGAAAAGAGAAAGAGAGACAGACAGATAGACAGATTCAAAAGCTCCAAGATGCAACAGTAGAAATTCAAGGAAGTACAAAAGAGGAAATGTCAGAGAAGCCTTACTTGAAGATCTTATAGGTAAGACTATTCTGGAATTGAATGAAGCCATGAGGCCTCATATTAAAGACATTGTCTTGGTACTGAGAAAGATAAGTAAATTAAATCCATATTAGACACTGTAAGGGACCGGCGAAGCGTCGGAGGGAGAGACCACCAAGAGACCACTCATGCAATTGGCAGAAGGGGATTTATTGAGATTCCAGCATGCTGGGGCTCCGTGCCTGCCGCAGTCCGGCTGCAGCAAACTAGCCGGGGGGTGACGAACAACTTGTGTAGATCGATACAGCAGGAGTGGAAGCTGTTTATTGTAGGACAGGAGCGGTATTTATACATTCCACACAGCTTATCTAATTAGCATAAACTAGATACATCAGTCAACCAATCAAGAATCTCCACACTTAATGGCTCGCTTTTGTTACTTCTCAAACCACTCCTCTGGCATTTTGCCAGGCACCATCCAGACTTGTTTATGAACTCTAACATTCCCCTGGCAAAATGCCAGGTGTTATTTTGACTTGTTTACAGACTCTAATATTTTCCCCTTTTGTTTAATTTAAATAACGACCATAGTGGTTTTTACAGAAACACCATAAATAACCTGCTACAAACAGAAAGGGAGGATAAATGCCACAATACCAAGCCAATTGATGGCTCCATGCAAGAAGCCCTTGGAAAAATTATACCAGCAATGACACTGTTAGCAAAGATACCGAGTTACAATTTGTTATAGATTACAGTTTGTTGTCTCAGTCCAGGTAAAGCAGTGTCTCAATAGATTAACTCACAGTCCAGGTAAATCACAGTCCAGGTAAATTCTGCAGGCAGCTAGCTTAAATCACAGTCCAGGTAAGTTCTGCAGGCAGCTAGCTTGATTTGAAGTTTCATCCGGTTCTCAGCAACATTGGAAATTCTTCCACCCTCGTCCTCATTGGCACTGGGATGAAGGCAGGAACTCCGGCAATGATGTTAAAGAAAATCCTGTAGTATTCCAGCAGGTGCTAAGAAAACAACCTTCTGAACAATTTAGTACATTATCTCAAGGTTTTTTACATTTGAAATAAGCCTTAATAGTGCTTATTATTCATTAGCTTCCAGGTGTGGGAGAACCATTGTAGTTACTGGCCTTGGAAATGATCAAACTTCAGGGTCCCGGGCTGTCTTCTATTGGCTGTAGTGTCCTGGGCAGCCCCAGATGGCCCTGGGGAGTGTCCCGGACTCAAACTGCTTCCAGGCACAGGTTTGGATTTGGGCTCTTGCAGTGGTGTCCTTCTCCCCGGGCAGGGGGCAGGGAAGAGCCGGTTGCCGCTGCTTAGAAAGCCCTTGCTGTGCCATGACCAGCTTGCGCTCGTGGCAGCCGCTGCCGCGCCGATTGATGCACCCTCCGGTAACGCAAAGTATTTAGTTATAGCCTTTTGCAATTTCTTTCTTGATAATCCTTCCTCCTCTGAACTTTTTTCTTTTTTCTGACTAGAGTTCCTGGGCTTCCATCAACATATGCCCTAACTATTCTTGGTTCAACTGGGGTGCCTCCTTCCCTTAATAATTTACTTCTCACCCCTTCCATATTTTCATCATAAAGACAATACAATACACTGAGACAAAACAAGACACAAACATACTGTATCAATCTTCTCCATTTTCTCGAAATGGTCATTTTTCCTCTCGCCCTATCTGCCTAGGGACGAGCAGATTTGCTCCTGTCCTATCTATGGACGGGCAGCTTTTTTTTTTTTTTCGTCACTTACCCCCGAGTGTCCCGGGGCTCCCCGTACAGGCCACCATCTGCCACAGTCCGGCTGGCTGGGCAAAATAACCGGGGGATGACGAGCAACTTGTGTAGATTGATACAGCAGGAGTGGGAGCCTTTTATTGCAGGACAGGAGCAGTATTTATACATTTTACACAGCTTATCTTAATTAGCATAAACTAGATACATCAGTCAACCAATAAGAAATCTCCACACTTAATGGCTTGCTGGTGTTACTTCACAAACCACTCCCCCTGGCATTTTGCCAGGCACCATCCAGACTTGTTTACAGACTCTAACATTTCTCTGGCAAAATGCCAAGCGCCATCCTGACTTGTTTACAGACTCTAACACGTGCCCACTCAAGAAGGGAGAGCAGCCCAGAGCAGGGGTTGTGCAATGCTTAAGTACACTTTTTGGGGAGGGCGGGACTTTACATACATCACAGTCTCCTTTAACAAGTCATCATACACCGCGGGAAAATCGAACAACAACTCTGAGACATGATTAGTACATTCATTGGCGGGAACAGGTCGGGCGGGGGTGATAGGTCAGTTCTAAAGCGGGGTACACATTCAAACTGATTGGTCCAGGCCCTGCGATGCCTACGTGCAAGGCCACACAGGGCCCTTACGTTATTAAACAACCAGGTGGTCAGGGGGAATGTTTACCAGGCAGTTCGAGTATTGTCTTAACAGCTACAGGAATTTCAGGTTTTGCATGTAGCATAAGAACTTAACAATACCTGGTCCTTTACATTTTAACTTAGGCCTTGCAGCTTAGAAACTTTACAATGCCCGGTCTTTTATACTTTAACTTTTACACTTTAACTTCAATTTCTTTTACCCTTACAGACACAAGTTGTCGAAAGTCAAGAACCTTGAGGCTAAACAGAAAATCTTTGGAGGTATCAGAGAGAGTGACTTGTAACCTAACCAACAAAGGAACATTTAGATAGAAAACAGACTTCTCACCAACAGCTGTTGAAGCCAAATCTTCAAAGTGCTGGAAAAATACCTGTAGACCCAGAATTCTCCCCAACTTTACTATCATCCAAAAAGAGGGGTACACAGATGATCCTTGGAGACATCCAAGACCAGTTGAGTTGACCCTTAAAACTTTACAGAAGAGCCACCAAGCAAGAAGAACAACAAATCCAGGCAACATAACAAACGGACTCAAGAAACAGCAACAAAGACAGAAATGAAAAGGGCAAATGGGTAAATTTAATTAATTATTGATTTTAAGAGATGAAAAATAAATGAGTGCATTTTATTTTATTTTTAACATGAAGCTCTGGACAATAACAAGAAGATGTAGGCTTGGCTTCGTCAGTTCCCCATGGAATAGACGTGCCCTCACACAGGATTTTCCTTTGCTCTCAGAGCTACCTCGACCCTAGCCTTAGCACCTGTCACCTTGGAGGTGTTCAATAAATACTTGTTAAATGACTAAATGAACGAGGGAGGGTAGCAGCAAACACTTAATGGGTAAGTACACTTGGGTTTTTGCTTCATTTTGGAGAAGACTAGAGATGCTGATAAGCTTGGTACATTGTCAGAAAAAAAATGCTCAAAAGAAAAGTTCATGCTCCAAGAAAAGAAATACCCTCAAGAATTTCCAGTATCGAAAAGAAAAATGAAGAGAATATAGAAAATTCCATCAGCCCAACAGGAACCAGAGAAGAAATAAAAGAGAAGTAAAAAGCTGGTAAAGAGAAACCAGATGATAGAAATAGATTCAAATATATCAGTAACCATAAGGGACGGAAATTGAATCAACCTACCTATTAAAGGACAGAGACCTTCAAATAGGATTAAAACAAATGAACAACAAACTAAATTTTTAGAAAATTTCTAAAAACAAAGTTACCAGTGAAAGGTTAAAAAGAAAGTTTTGAGAAATAATATTCAAGGTGCCTATTAATCAAAAGAAGTTTTTACAATATTAATAACAAATATATAGAATTTAATTGAGAAAGGAATTACTAAGGGTAAAGAAATATACGACACACTACAAAACAATTGACCAGAAGGTGCAGCAAGCATTGTTTTGTACTCACCTAAGATGCAACCCTGAATTATGTAAAATAGAAACTAAAAGAATTAGAAGTTAACCAAATCCTAGAGTGAAAACCTTGAAATTTCCAGGTTCAAGAAAGCCATAATTAGAAAGTTTATGGAAGACTTATTCAGTATGATTTAAAATTTGATATAAGTCATAGATGTGTAGGTCTGCATCCAATAAAGTAGAAAATATTTCTCATTTAAAGAACATGGAGAACATTTTAAGAAAAGGATCACATATCAAGACACAAATTCCAAACAAGTTTTGACTATTGAGTTTCTATTAAAAAAAGCAGCGAGGTGAAAAATTAATTTAATTGTCAACATGTTTGGAAACTGAAATACACACTCCTGAGGAACTCACAGGGCAATTCCTTGGTAGAAATGATAAAATAAATAAATAGGACTAGATATCAATAACAGAGCCACATCTTGTGAACCATGACTTGTGATATATACTTGTAACACTCTTAAGAAAATGAAGAAGCTGGGCATAGTGGCACACTCCTGTCATCCCTACAGCTCAGGAGGCTGAGGCAGGAGGATCGTGAGTTCAAAGCCAGCCTCAGCAAAAGCGAGGTGCTTAGCAACTCAGTGAGACCCTGTCTCCGAATAAAATACAAAATAGGGATGTGGCTCAGTGGTCGAGTGCCCCTGAGTTCAATCTCCAGCTCCTCTCAGGAAAAAAAAAAAAAGTTCAGAGGTAAAATGATTAGATTACGAGAGGTGTGACCTAATCAGTGGATTCATTCACTGATGGGTGGTAACCATAGGCAGGTGTACCTTTGGAATTATATTTTGTCCCTGGTGAGCACAGCGTCCCTTCCCACCCACCCCCTTCCTGCTTGCCATGTCCTGAGCTGCCTCCCTCCACCAAACCCTTTCACCCTGATGTTCTCCAGGCCCTCTCTCAGGCCTGGAGCTATGAAGTGGGCTGACCATGAACTGATCCTCTGCAACCAGGAGCCAGAATAAACTTCCTCTTCTAAATTGTTCTTGTCGAGTATTTTGGTCACAGCAATAAAAAGCTTACTAAAACAAAGGGACTGCTTTTATATGTTTTATCTGTGAGTAAAAATGCATACGAGGGAATTAAAGGAACATCATGTTATGGATCAAAGAATTTTAAAGTGCAGTGGGAACTACTGTCTACCCTCTCTCCCACAGCAGGGCTGTCTTTTACAGCGTCCCTGACAGGTGGTGAATCAAGCCTTGCTTTAACACCTAGCAGTGACAGGTGCTCCGTCCTTCATGGAGCAGTGTGTTCTGTGGAACAGCATGGAAAGTGCTCCACTCCTATTGAACAGAAGTCCCTGAGACTCTCACCCACTGCTTCTAGTTTCTTAAGCAACACATAAAAAGTTTACTCATTCTACATGACAGCCTTCAGATGTTTGAAAACAACAATATGGTCCCTCTTCAGACCCTCCTCCTCCGGAGAACACATTCTCACTTCCTTCAGAAAGGGAAGAATCTAGCAACTATTAGTCATGTATGCCAGGTGCTTTATATATAGGGTTTTATGCAGTCTTCAAATTCCCTGTGATTATCCAGGTAACAGATAGGGAACCTGAGACTCGGGAAGCTTAAGTAACTTGACCTAAGGTTACAAGGCTAGTAAGGCTGCAAAGCTAGTTAACTAAAGCTAGTTAGCGGGACAGCTAAGCCTGCGGGTTTTCTCCTATTTCATGCGGCTGGTGAGACATGGAAATTTGTAGGTCACCCCAGCCTTCCCCACTTTCTCTGATCCCTAGATGTTCTACCATGATGTAATAGGTACCATCCACCTACCAAGATGCAATGCTGAGAACTGGATCCATGTCAGGATTTATTATAAATAAATAATATTTTTTATTATTTGAATTTCTTTGGTTCTTTCTCCAACCCTTTGAGATATGCAAGAAAGGAACAAGAACTCACATAATACAGATCAGGAAACGGAGGCTCAATAAGATGGATTGTCTAAAGAAACCAGCCAAGCCTTCAGGGGAAGACCTGGGAGGCAAACTCAATCTTCACCCTCATCTTCAGCCTCTTCCATTGCACCACAATGCCTCTCTGTGACCCAGTGTCTCATCAATAGTAGGACTCAGTCCCCTGCCTCCGCATCAGTTAACAGAGCCTAGTCTCGCCTCAGCCTCTTTAGCAGCCACAAGACCCTCTTGCCTTAGACATATTCTGTTCCTAAGGAATCCCCCATCTCTTTTTCTGTTTTATAAAAACTGCTGTGAAACCATATAGTCTCCTTGTGCCGCTGAATTTACTCTGGTCCTTGTAAAACTCCTTCTTCCATCGACCCCAAGGGCTCATCCCACAGCTCCATCCCAGGAAGGTCATTGGAATTACTGCTGAGTCAACCAGTGTGGAAACTACTCCTGTTAGAACTGGGCCATCTGCACCCTGGAGAAGCCCATGACTGCTCTCATCATGGAGCCCTTGATCACATGGCTGGAAAGCACATACCTGAACTGAACTCTGGGGTGTGGATTCCAAGTGGAGTTCCTGAGGAAATCTGATGGCAGAGGTGGGAGGTGAATGCATGCTCATTGCCATGGTTGCAACAGGCTGAGCAAAATCTGGGAGTGTGAAGGCGGGGCGTATGGTGTCACCCCCTGGAGGTATAGTCTCTCCAGACAGCAGGGGCTGATAGACTGGGAAGGAGTGAGGTGAACATGGGACACCCCCCACACCCTCCTGACATAGTCATTCTCCAAATTCATTACTGACCACCCTGAAGATCTCAGCAAACATTATTCAATGTCATTGCTTTCCCCACCTCAGCCTCATTGGTGGGGAAAATACATAGAAAAATCCCATCCCAGCCTTGGAGCTTCCTCTTAACTGAAGCAGATCCTCCTTCAACACACACACACACACACACACACACAGCTTGCCTCTCTAATTGCTTACACCCTCTCCTTTTCCTGTTACCATTTTCCCCCAAACAGATGGTGTTTATAGACATGAAAGAAATGGAAGTTATTCAGCTGCAAGCCTGGTGATCAATACCCAGAAACCCACCCTCGGACGGCATCAGCCACAGCAGGACTCTCATGGATGCAGCAACTAGAATAGCTCTGAGCAGAGACCAACGTACCCGGCCTGAGCTGCGCCGCAGGGTCAGGATGCAATGCTGCGTGCTTGCCATGGGTTCCGTGGGAAGTGCTTAGGTGTCCTGGCTGGCTTTTTCTTGCTCCTTTTGGACTTCCAGGACTGTATGTGTCCATTTTATGTCATGCAGCCAATAACAAACAGACCCGCTCTTCCCTGCACCCAGGGGCCACGTGGCTAGGAGGTTTCCTAGCTTGATTTGCGTGTTCTACTCTCTCCTCGTTGCTGTGGGAGACCCAGGAGAAATGCCAAGGCCCTTAACTTGACGAGCAAGCTGCTCTGCCAGGGCTCTTTTTCCTTTTGCAAATGTCTGGGCAAAGGCAGACAGGAGATCAGAAGCAGGGAGGGAATGAGGGAGAGGATATGTTTGTGTTTACACACTGGGAACAGGGATAATCATTAAATGTGGAATAACATGCACGTGTGTGTGCACAGGCGTGCGCGTGCACACACTCCTTCACACACACACTCCTTCAACTGCATCAAAGTGGTATAGACAGCCATGTCCCTCAGTATATGATTAGATCCTATCTGTCCTGTCCTTTGGAAGACACTGTAGCTACCATGCTGTAAGCCCAATGATGACAAATAGGTGGCAGTTCTAATCTTTTGTTTTTGTCATTTCCATACATACTACTTTAACGACAAAGCAATGAGATTACTGGCATTAATGTCTTCCTGTCCCTAGGCTCATTCCTGGATCATTTTGCCTGAGGTTGAAAAACAAAACAAAATAAAACAAATCAGTAAGCTTCCTTCAAATTAGGGGGCTCTTTCTTGGTATGCATATTTTAAAAACCAATTAAAATGGGTTTATCTGGTTTCTTTAGCATACAAGAAAGTTAAAAGGTGATAGCAGCGGGGAGGGGACTCAAATGGAAGAAGTTCCTCAGGACCACTGTAACTGTTAATTTCAACCTGCTTAGGACATTTAGGCTTTAGGTAAAGAATATAGACCCAGCACCAACGGAGGATTAGAGGCTGAATTGTGATTGCATTCACACCTATCCTCATGAATTATGGAAGATGATCGGGATCCCCTCTTGTCAAACTGAAGCCAGGTTTATCACACCCACGCCACTCATAAGGATTAACAGTTAATTTACTTCAACATTCTCAATACATGGAGGTGCTCCAGGGAGCCTCCCCAGCCCCATGGGACCCTCCCCACTAATTTGCTCTCAGTCATTAACTGGCTGTTTTTCCTGAGGATTCAGGACACGGTGAAAGGCCAAGTGTTTCTGGCAGAAGTAAACCAAGTGAGGCATCCCCCGGCCCCAGTCACACAGCAATATCTTAAAGGTGTCCTCTGGGCCCTTTAATAATGACCAGCACTTGAGTCAGATGGGATATAATTGTCAAGAGCATTGTACTGTCATTTGTAACTAATTAAAACAAATCAAAATAAATAAAAAATTTAAAAAAATAATGACCAGCAAAATCTAAATGGGCATAAATTTTGATACCACCATTCTACTTTTAGGACTACCAAACAGAGACGCAAATGTGTATGAAATCCTGTAATTAGGAGCTCATCATGACACTGTTTGCACTGGCAATAAGTGGGCAGTAACTGAAATCACCGTCAAGAGGATCAGGGTCAAACAGGCGAGAGGTAACACTCCTTCAGAAGAACAAGGTGGACTTACGTGTTGACAGGAAAACAGCCTTAGCCTATTGTTTGGTGAATCAAGCCAACTTCTGGATAGAATGTGATCCTGACTAAAAAGGGGAAAATAAAACCCTTTGCACAGGCCATTGCGGGAAAGAGCAAACGCAGTCAGAGAGCCTGGGTCTCCGTCCTTGTTCCCCAACCTCCCAACTGGTCACCATGCAAATGGGAAAAGGCCTTGGTTTTCTCTCCTGGAAAGTGGGGTAATAATACCAGCCTCTGAGGCGCATGATAAGCTTTCATAAAGAACGTTAGTAATGTGTTTGTTTGTGCTGGGGATTGAACCCAGGGGCCCTCTACCACTGAGCTACACCCACTGACTTTTTAATTTTTATTTTAAATTTTGAGATAGGGTCTTGCTAATTTGCAAAGGCTGGCCTTGAATTTGTGATCCTCCTGCTCAGCCTCCAGAGTTACTGGGATTACAGGCATGTGCCACCGCACCCAGTTAGGGATGATCCACCCTGGGGAATTGGGCTTGGAGAAAAGGGGACTTTAATTTTTTACCATAGTCCTTCCCAGATACTTTACATTTTTGACAAGAAAGTTCAAACGGATTTTTAAAAGGTGTTTCTCTGAACTAGAACCTGTCTATTAACAGATGACAACATCTGCCACACCCTCAGGAGGCTGAGCAATAATGAAATGTGAAGCTTTTTTTCAGGCCCAAGATAAAGAAAAAAGATACACCAAGACTCCTCTTAGGAGAAGGAAGTCCACAGAAACCCATGACCATGGGCAAGGAGGACGAGGTCCACGGGAGAGCCTACCCATCAACCACTGCAAGCCTCTGGGCACAAATGACTCCATCCAACTGCTCCACACCGAGGCTTGACCAAATGCCATCAGAGCTCCTACCAGCCAAGACTGTGTCCCTAGAATGGCCCTTAAACTGTCTGGTTGAGAAAGTTCAAAGGTTGCCAGAACTTACTGTTTGTTCCAACTGAAACCTGACTATATGCCCCCGACTTCCCATTGCTAGAGAAAACTTACTTTAGAAAACTTACAATTATAAACTCTTAGAGGTGTAGGTCTTCTTCCATCCAGAAACATTTCCCGGAGGACCTGGGAGTTGTCCCTCTGAAACACAAACATGGAGGAAGCTGGCTTTCTGGCCTCCGCCTCTTCGGGAGGCTGAGTAGGCACCCCACCCAACCTGCAAAACTACCTCTTGTCTAAAAAATATGAGAAGTTTGTTTCTCCTCAAGACAAGAACAAATTAGCAAGCACAGAGGGCCCAATTCCATTGGTGACACCCCCACTTACACACCCTTTTCCTTTATCAAAACCCAGGGGTTAAGAAGTCTCCTCTTTTGTTTCAGTGGAATTGAGTTCAGTTCCACAATGACATCAATCTCCCCGGCTGCAGCAGTCTCTGAATAAAATCAGTCCCACCACCTTTAACATCA
Organism: Marmota marmota marmota; assembly: GCF_001458135.2. Classification (NCBI taxonomy): domain Eukaryota; kingdom Metazoa; phylum Chordata; class Mammalia; order Rodentia; family Sciuridae; genus Marmota; species Marmota marmota. The sequence goes on along the minus strand of NW_025999990.1, from coordinate 10,376,993 downwards.
GTGCAGCGGTTTCTCATCGACTCCACTGGTGGAGGACTTAGATAACAGGAGAGTCAGGATCAGGGGGGAGAAGGGCCAGGTGTCCACCCGAGTGGTATTTAGTAAGTCTCTGTTTCCCAGTATCCACCAGGGGAAGAAGTGGGCAGTGGTGGTTCATTGCAAAGGATAACATATGGGCAGGAGGATTCTTCTCCATATGGACATTATAACAGCTCCTTTATTGAGAATTTACAAAACGCCAAGACCAGTGCTGAGCCCTTAATATACACTATCTCTTTTAATCCTTAGAACAACTGTGCGAGAGAGATGTCATTACTTTCTTGGAAACTAAAGCTCCAAAAGATGAATAAACTTGCTGATGGCTACAGAATTCATGAGTAGAAAACCCAGGAGTCGAACTCCAGAGTCTGTCTCCGGAAGCTTCTGCATGGCCCAGATGAGAGGCTGGGTTTGGGGCCACTAAAATGAGTGGTCACTGTACAGATCAGAGAGCGCTGACTTCTCTGAAGCACCTACACGCCTCTGAAATGCCTGCTGTGGGGCTCTATCTCACTCCCCCCTGTGGGCAGGGATTCTGTCTGTTTATGAACTTCCGCATCTGCAGTGTCTGTGACAGTGCTTGGCCTGTGGCTAGAGCCCAATAAATAGACTTTAAAGAAATCAGGAAGCAAGAAAGAAGGGGAGGGAAAGAGAGATGAAGGGAAAGAGAAAAGGTGGGTGGAAAGAAGAGTGGGAAGGAAGGAAGGAAGGAAGGAAGGAAGGAAGGAAGGAAGGAAGGAAGGAAGGAAGGAGGGAAGGAAGGACACAGGAGGGAATGGAAGGCAGGGAGTGAAATGGCATTTAAGAATTTGCAATCTCTACTACAGACCTGACCCCTTCCTAGATCTAATGGGGAAAGAGAGGTAGCCAGAGGCGGGAGGTGAAGAGCCAGTGGGCAGCAGATCTCTGCCTCTCAGTTAACTGCTCCCTCTTCCTTGGTGGCAGTGACGGGGGACAACTTTGAGAATGGCTTGGATTTTACAGGATCTCTTGATTTTAGCACTATTGGCATTTTGGGCCAGAAAGCCCTTTGTTGTGGGGTACTGTGCTGTGCGTTGTGAGATGATTAGAGATCCCTCCCTGGCCCTGCCCCAGTTGATACCAGTAGCACTGTCCCCCACCATTTGAGTGGTGACAACCAAAACTCCCTGCAGGCATTGCCGTTGCTCCAGTGGGGAGTGGGTGTGGGAGGGGACACAATTGGTCAAGACTGGGAACCCTGGACTAGAAGATAATGGAATGACTGACCACTAACTAGGTAAGGGGTACCTAAAATTTGGTGCTCAAGCAGAAGAGGGAGACACCTCAGGCTCTCAGTACCCAAAAGCCACAGCACAAGCTGGGGAGACAACAGGAACCTGGGGCCTGGAGGGTTCCAAACTTTAGAAGCAGAAGAGCATCCATCAATGAGGTGACTCAGGAAATGAGCGTTTGGTGGTCTGCCCGTCCTTCCAGGTAAGAAGTTAAGAAATTCAATAAGAAAATGGATCTCTATGCACATGGTGAAAGAGAATCTAATGAGCAAGAAGCCAGGCAGATTCAAAAGCCTCCAATTATTCTCTCTAATATAGGCACAACCATTTTTGAATACAATTACAGCCTTGAAACCCCACAGGGGAATTCAGTGGAAATCATTTCAACATTTATTTGATGTGAAACCTCTGACCCAAGCAATTCATAGAGCAATTAAAGAAGTAGAGCCTGGAAGATTTGACTGTAATGTCATCTTGGGTTTTGTTGACAAATGGCCAATACAAATGATAATTGGTGGCATCTTAAATTAGATTCGAATGTGAATAGGAATCAAGAGAGATCCCATAGGGCTCAATACCGGAAACCGTATCATCCAATATACAGTGCTCATTAATAACCTGGAGGGAAAGTAAACTTGACTTAGATTAAATTTGCAGATGATGCAAAATGAATGAGAAATGGCAAATACGGAAGATGAATCAAAGTTTAATTTACCAAAGGACCTGGATATGTGAGAACCTTGGTCAGAACTCAATAAGATGAAATGCAATGGGAGACAGGTTCTGCAGTTAGGTTTGCTTCTGTGCGAAGGTCTGAGTAATCAATAGCACCCCCCCACGTGGGCGGGGCTGTGGTGGAGGCACTGGAGGGACAGCTGGTATCCTCCAACACACCTTGCAAGGTGGCCTGATATCCCAGCCTACTGCATGGTGAAGGGGACTTTGCAGCAGCGGGGGCAGGAAGTGGCAGCTGCAAACCTGCATTTCCTGTGATCTTAGTTTAGAGGTCCCAGCTTTGCTACAGGAAAGTGGGGATGCAGGAAGGGGGTGTCCTAGTGCAGCTTCCACATGATTCCGAGCCTTGCACACCTTCCCCCGTCTTCATTGTCATCACCCATGGGGTTCCTGCAGATCCAGGAGAGGCTGTTAGGAGAACTTTATTTTGCTGTTCTATTTCCTTTAGATCCTCAGAGCAACCAGGTATTATTATCCATATTTCAGACAGGAAGAAATGCAGCTGCAGAGAGGTTAAGTGTTTTTCCCAGGGACACACAACAAATGGTAGAGAAGAGAAGACCCACTTACATTCTCTGGGAGGAAAAAAGAGGGCAGAAGGAACCAGAAAGAAAACCTAGGAGATTACTAGAAGATTTGAGAAGAGGTGAGTTCTGTTTGTAGGTAAGATTGGCCCTAGTCAAAGAAACATGACATTTGTCTTTCATCTGCTCCAATGTTCCTTTTAGAACCTCCATAAGCTGGGCACAGGGGTTCACACCTGTAACCCCAGCGTCTTGGGAGGCTGAGGCAGGAGTATTGCAAGATGAAGGCCAGCCTCAGGGATTTATAGAGGCCCTAAGCAACTTAGTGAGACCCTTCAAAATTAAATAAATAAAAAGAACTGGGGATGTAGCTCAGGGTGAAGTGCCCTGCATTTAATCCCCCAATACAAAAAAACCCAAAAAGCAAAACAAAACAAAAAAACCTTCCTATATAGTCTAAGGACTTATTTGGCTATAACAAAAGCCTTATTAATAGTAGCTTAAAGGGCTCGGGCTGTGGCTCAGCAGTAGAGCACTCGTCTCACATGTGTGAGGTCCTGGGTTCGATCCTCAGCACCACATAAATAAAAGGGTATTGTGTCCACCTACAACTAAAATATATATATATTTGTGTGTGTGTGTGTGTGTGTGTGTAGAGAGAAAGAGAGAGAGAGAGAGGAGAGCTTAAAGTAATAGGGGTTTATTTGTCACATGTAACAAGAACACAGAAGTGGACAAATACCAATGATGATTTCCCATTTCATCAGGGCTAAAGTTTCTCTGTGTTTCTTGGCCTGTCCCTCACTGCACAGGAAGGTTGCTAGAGCTCATTGGGAGGTCTACATTCAAGGCAAGGGGAAGGTAGAAGGGCAGTATCTTCTATATTTGTGCTCTTTATCAAAAAGGCAAAAGCTTTCTCAGAAGCCCCTGCAAGCTGACCTCCACTTAGCTCTAGGTCTCATGTCCACTTCTGCCCTTGGAGAGACCTGGAAAGGAGGAAACAGGATTGCCACCACTGAGCTGAAGCCAGATCGTTGCTTGAGTCTGGGCTTCAGGTTCTCTTTGCAAGGAAGAAAGGTGCAGTGGGTGCTGGGTAAGCTAGTAACGGTGTCTGCCACAGCCTCTTTCTCCACTTGCCTCAGCCAAGTACCCTGGCCCCTACTGTCTGAGCAGTTGACATTCCAGCTGAAGTGTGGGCCAGAGGGAGTCAAACTGGGCTAAACCAGTTGTTGTGTTCAGTGGAGTTCATCCAAAGGAACCGAAATCACAAACCTGTAGGAGTGGAAGCCATGCCTTTCTGGAGGTGAGCACTCAGGGAGGAGCTTGAAGATTCACTGGAGTAAAGATCCACCAGGAATTTCTGTGTAGTAAACATAGAATTAGACCCATCCTCAAATATGGAGGAATAACTTGATAGAGTTTTTCAGACAGGGAGGATCAGTTTGTAGTATCAGAAAAAGAGTCTAGCCAACAAAACACAACAATAACAACACAAAGGCGACAAAAGAAAAATCACAAAAAACTGGAAACAACCCAAATATACATCAGTGGGCAGATGAGTAAACACATTGAGAGACAGCCACACAAGGGGACACTATTGCTCAGTAGAAAGAAACATACATCTGATAGATGCAGCAGTCTCTGAATCTCAAAAGCATATGGCACCGAAAGACACCAGATGCAAAAGATGACAGACTGTAGAACACCATTTATACGAAATTCCAGAAAAGACAAAATTGGTCTGTTATAGCAAAAGCCTATCAGTGATTTTCTAAAGTTGAGAGAACTAGTTGATGTGACAGGAATGTTCACTATCTTGATTGTGGTGGTTGTATGCACTTGTCAAAACTCAATAAAGCAGCCCCTTAAAAAGGATGCATTTTAATATGCAAATTATACCTCAATAAAGTTGACATATTTCTAAAAAATCCTGTCTACATCTCCATTTTCATGGTTTTCTTTTTCTTTTCACTTCCTCTGTTCCTCGCCAAATTCCTTCTGGAAAATCCCAATTTTGCTTTGGCAGAGCTTCAGGAAAAGTGCTATTTGCCTAATACCTAAAGGAAATGCAGAATGAATCAGGGGCTATGGCAGCATTGACAGCAGGTGCCCCCAACTCGACAAATAGGGGGGACATCATGATGGCTAATTTTATCTGTCAATGTGGCCAGGTCCCCATACCCAGATATTTTGGTCAAACATTATTCTTGATGCTTCTGTAAAGTCATTTTTAAAAGATGCCATCAGTAAGCTTGAGTAAAGTCCATTACCCTACCAATGTGAGTGGGCCATGCCCAATCAGTTGCATGCTTAATAGACAAAGACTAACCTGTCAGGCAATAGGGAATTCTGCCAGCAACCTGTGTTTGGCTTGAACTTACAACATTAATTTTTTCCCAGGTCTCCACTGCTCACCTGCCCTCCATATTTTGGATCTGTCAGGCCTCCAAAATCACCAGAGTCAATACCTTGAAATAAATCTCTAATAAATAGGCAGAAAGATAAGTAGGTAGACATGTCCTGTTCATTCTGTTTCTCTGGAGAACCTGGGATAAAGCAGACAGGTCGTGCTTGAGATTAGAAAGAGTATTACAAGGTCCAGGCCTCTGTGAACCTGTTGTCACTCAGTGCTTAGCACTGAAGAAGAGTGTTTGATGAGAAGGGTCTATACCATACTTCTAAGGTTCTAATGCCAGCTGCTTGGCCATGAACACATGCTTCCCTTTTTCTCAGCCTCCCCTTCCCCAAGAAAGGGACAATAAAATTACCTCTCATCAATAAGGATTAAATTAGATATCAATACAAAGCACTTCTCACTCTACCATAAATGATATTTACTACCAAACCCTGTGCACTGTGCATGTCCCTGTGTTACCAGCAGAGCCCCTCTCTGTCCTGAGCCTTCCCAGGTCACTGTGAGGGGGCTCTATGTTCTTGTCCTCCCAGACACCCCCGTTTCCGCCATAATGTAATACATTGGTCTGAATACCTGGGTGCCACCGTGCTGGGCGCCACCAAGAGGGAGAACAAGAGAGACTGATAGATGTCTCTTGATTTAATAAGTCAAATCAGGTTAAGCTAATGGCATTTCAGAGAATTTTCTGCATAATCTTTTCCTTAGGAACTTGCTACTAAACTTGGTTTGCAACTTTGCCTGGCCAGAGCTGAGAGGGTCTGGCCAGAAGCCATCGAGCCAGGAGGGTGGAGATTCACAGACCATTGAACTTCATATTTTGTGTTTGTGCATTCAGCTCTTCCAGTGTCTACGAAGCGGTTTTACATTCATGGTCTTCTGTGCGGAAGGTTCCTTAGAAGAAAGAATGAGTTGTTCAGCTCAGAACTGTGCCAGCCCGGCGCCATCGCCTGCTCTGCCCACGCTCTACATTACCTGAGGAATGGCTGCCCTGGTCCTCGCCTCGGCTTGATCTGAGGAGCAGTCATAAGATCTGAGACCGCTCAGCCTTCCCGGCAGTGTAGACCTGGAGGACACAATGGCTTTCGTTTTCCAAGGTCTAGGTCCTTCAATTAGGAGTCTACCTGACATGAGAATAGACCTGTAGAAAGTTCTGAAAAATCATGCCCCTTGCTCACCAGATCTCTGGATCACTGCTCAATTCCCTCTGAGGATGGTCCAAGGCATCCTGGGTTTGTGGTCAGCATTCCTGTCTCTCAGCTTTTTAATGGAGAAACCATGACCTGGACAGTGTCTAATCTGATCGTCCAGTTTGGTCAGGGCAAGGAGGGGAGGTACAGCCCTTCTGTGTGAGGAGCTGTTGACGGCATGGAGAACTTCTAGTACCAAGAAGAAGCCGAGCGTGCCATGATGGCATCTGTAGGCATTGGAGACCCTGCCACGAGGCCCAGTGGTCAGGGGAGACCAGGAAGGGGTGATTAGGGAGCTGGAGAGATGCATTAAAGTCTCTAGAAGAGTCTCTACAAGGTGGACCAGAAGGAGGTGTTTTCTAAACTTAGTTTTCTCCAAAGCTGAGAACAAGTGAGTTCTCTCCAACCCTAGAGCTGTCCAAGCATGGACATCAGGACTGTCCAGCAAACATGGGGTCAAGGAACCAAAGCAATTAGATGAGACCAGTGGGGACATTTGGCAACTTGCGACATTTGGCAACATTTGGGGATATTTTTGTTGTTACAACTGAGGGGGGCCGCTGGCACCTAGAGGCCAGGACTGCAGCTCGGCATCCTACAGTGGGCAGGACGGCTCCCACAGCCAAGAGCTATCTGGCCCAAAATATGAATGGTACCAAGGTTGAGAGGCCCTGGATTAGACTAGCTGTCATCTTGGGTCTAGGGTACTCACCCCCTCCAATCTGCCTGGTAATCTGGAAGACCGTGGAAGGCAATGGGTGACACACGGAGAGCATCTACAACTCAAGGAACAGCGTGCAGTAAGATGTGCAAGTAGGAAAATCTCGAGATACATTTTTAGTTTCAAACACTGTGGGCTATATTTTGGGACTCTGGCCATCCTTTCTGTAGCCAAAACTATGAGCCTGTTATTCTCCAGAAAGCAAATTATATGCTCCCACTACTCCCGCCTACTTCCACCTGCAGGCTGGGAGGCAACGCAGGCAAATCCAGAGGCAGGGTGGGCTGGGGGCGGGGAACAGCACAAAGTGGGCAAGCAGAGGGGCCCACAGTGGGACTTCCCCCAGAGGATTGACCTCACCCCCAACTTCTGAAATTATCTTTTAAAATTCTTTTTCTGTTTTCTGGCTGGCAAAATTTATCAAACCCTGGAATAGCTCAACTACAAAGAAGTTCATTCCTGTCATATTTACTACACTCAGAGCTTGAGAATCATATAGCTCTGAGGTCAAATCTTGGCTCTGCTGATTGTCATCTGAGTATTGAGCAAGTTATTTAACTTTTCTGAGCCTCAGTTTCCTTATTTATAAAATGGATGAATAACCCTGGCTTCATAAGACGGCTGTGCAGATGACATGAGCAAATGCACCTAACAGCCACACAGTCCCTGGGACCTAATAGATACAAAGTGGCAATTATTATTGGCATGATACAATATCATGCCTCTATTTCTTCAGAAGACTTGATACGTGACATTGGGTTAGGCACTGAACAAGGACATTATGCCATCTTGAAACTCAAAATCAGACTGAAAGTCTCTTGCTCTATTGAGAGTTCTCCACTATTATTAATTACAAAAACTAAGTAGCTGTCAGTCAATAGATGCATATGGTCTCATTTAACCCTCTCAGTACTGGAGTGGGGAAGTCATTACCAACTCATTTCCCAGATGGAGAAACTGAGATGCAGTTTTGAAGTGTGGCCTGAGGTCACACCATACCTCCTAACTGGTAGAGTGAATGGACTCCAGGTAAGCCTGGGTCCTGAGCTTCAATCATTGCTCCTGTTCCCGCAGTTCTTCTTTGCAACTGCCTACTCTGCTCTAGCCTGAGCCTGGGAATCTGGGGACACCCCACTGCAGCTGACATGCCCCCCAGACCCTTATTGGCATCAGTGTGCCCATGATCAGGGATGGCTTAAGTAGTCCTCTCACTAGGCTAACTTCATTTACAAAATAGCCTTTTAAACTTAAGCAGGGACTCCAACCTGTCATCTCCTAAGGCAATGGTATAGATGCATGAGCCATTTTCAATATTTCAAGAAGTCCCTTTAAACATATTCAGTTACTCTGACACAGCTGCAAAAACCTACTACTATCAGTGTTTCAGTGATTTGGGTTGGAATTACATCAACTCTGGGAATACTGGTTATTTCTACCTACTTAGAAATGCTAATGGACAATTCCTTATGCTCCAGTAAATTGAAACAGGAAATTAAATAGGACCTTTTTCATAGTAAAAATCTTGAACTTCAAAACTTGAACTTCATAGGAGAAAATAACAAAAATTGCCCTGAGAGATGAAATGTGTGGGGCTTAGCTAAAGGATTCAGCACAAATCATGAAACATCAGGCCCAAGACGACACACCTGAGGGTCTAGGGAAAAGAATGCTGTGTAAGAGACGTCTGGGTGCCTGCCTCACCTATGCACAGGAACACAGCCCTGCCCAGAGTCCTGTGGAGTGAGCGTGGCCACGGCTACCATCATGCATTGCTAGACCCTTGCCAGAGGCATCCACAGGACTCATGCATCTGTAAGATCTTGGGCAACTTAAACCTGTGTAGCTGGACCAAAACAGATAGGTTGATCCTATTTCTCTTGGAAACCTGGAGATGAGAAACTGAAAGACAGAGGCAGTTTCCAGTGGAAGCAGAAGTTAGGAGGCTATGGGGAAGTTGCTCCATTACAGGAGCCTGGGGTAGGTGCAGTGGGCTGCAGAGCAGGCTGAATTTATGTGGGAATGAGAATGCGTGGAGGACCTGAAATTAAGTCTACAGAGAGGAGAAAGGAGCAGATGCAAAGAGGAGGGAACACAACATGGAGTAAGGCTATGGGGGACCTAAGGACTAGTTCTGGTTTCACTGAGACTCGGATGGACCACCCAGTTCCTGTCTTTGGGCTCATGACATTCCCAGTGTGTCCTTACAACAAATCCCACTTTACTTGAGCTAGCTTAAGTGGGTCTCTCTTCTTAGCATACAAAGAGGCTTGATTAAATTAGACCATCCAAGTCTGGGTGGGGGAACCCCCTTAAAAATCACATCATACAGCCATGATTTCTGGAAGAGAAAAGTCATGGTACAGAGACCTGAAACCTACATAAACATAAAAAGAATGTATTTCAGGCTGGAAGCCATAGAGATTGCACAGGGAGAAACCAACATTGGATTTCCTGGAAAATACCACATGGGGTTGGAGAGAAAGGCCCCCAGGGGTATGGCCCTACACACCCTCTAACCCCAGAGATGCCAAGCCAAGGGTGAATAAACATCTTCCTTTGGGCCAGATTCTTTTGCAGGATGTCACTAAGTATCTGTTTCCCTCTACTCTGCATGGCCATAGGGACCCCATTGTTTACTTCTCCCTGCAGCCATCTCCTGGTCCCTGGTGCATGCTTCCCCACATTTTGGCTGTGATCTTGCCCAGGTGGCTTGCATGTGACTTCCAATAGCACCAGGGAGAAATGACAGCATGTGAGCCCTAAGTTCAGGCTTCAGGAGCCCTGCTGATTGTACTCTCTGCCCTGCCAGAAGAGGAACATGCTCTTGCCAGCTGGCTGATTCCAACAGGATGAAAAACATGTGCAGGCACCTAAACCTAAGCCCAACCTTGGCCTGGAGCCAAAACAGAGGAGCCCACATGCCACTGCTGAGCAGCACCAGCCCCACTGCACACACAGGAGAAATAAACCTCATGTTATCTGCTGCTTGTTACACAGCACTTTTGTACTAAATGGTACAGTTACTTGAAAAAAAAATTAGATTAGATGTTTCTGAATGGAAGATTCAAGGAAGGGGTGTCCTAGTTTGGGCAATAGCAGCCCAATGAGCCTAAGGGTTACTGCCCATGGTGATAGCAATAGAACCCCTAAAGGACTATTATCTTTGGGGTGGAGGAGGTGGCTCAAGGTCAAGTTGCTCATCTCTATGAGGGAACTCTCCTCCTAACTAACCTTGTAGAATTTAGTTTTATTTTATTAAGTAAAAGTTGTAAGCTTCCTCCAGGCCTTTGACACCCTTAGGCTGGTTCTGGCAGATTCTTAGCTGTCCATCAAACTTCACTGGCTCCTTTCAAAGTGCAGCAATCAGGGCTAGTATATCACTGACCGTCAACTGCAACCACAACCCCTCTTGCAACTACCTGTGGCCATGTGGCTGACTTTTACCCAAAGGAACATGAGCAAAAGAGATCAGAGCTATGTTGGAACTGGTATAGCAAGACAGTGGGCATGCCATCTTCCCTGTCCTGCCAGCTGCCACCCAGGCCATGCAGACAGGGACAGTGCTATAGGACAGAGGGAATCTGTTGGACTTGTGGTCCAACAGATCAGTTACTTGTTATCTATTCATAATGAGTTGAGGGCTTGTTCCAGACCACGAATCAACAGGCCATTGTTTAATTCAGGTGACAGTTTTTTCCCAGCGCATGACATTCTGGATGAAGAGCATCCGTTTGCATTCTGACACACTCTTCTCAGCTCCCTGTGGGCTAATCCTCTGGGGAGCACTGCTCTGGGGAATGGGAGAGGCACAGGATGGAACAGTTACTTGAAAAAAATTAGATTAGATGTTCCTGAATGGAAGATTCAAGAAAGGGGTGAATATCCATGAGGAATAGACCTGCCCGCCAACCTGGAATACCTGCCCTGGATTAAAAAAAAAAAAGGAAACCAACTTCTCTTTCAGGTGGGTCCCTGCAGTGAGATCTCTTTCTCATAGCAGTTAAGTTTCCCCTAACCAAGTCAGTGGGATTGATCATCTCTACCTGACACACCTTGGTGAGAACTTTAAAAGGCATTCATTAAGAGAGGGCATCCAAACAGGATCTGTTTGGGCTCATCAGGGGTTCTCTGCAATTCGGGTTCCAACACCTTCAGCAAAGCTGAATCAAATGTACAATGGTTCTGTTCTCTGAAAACAAATCATTATCTTTTCTGGCTAGGGAACTAGACTCACATCCTATACCTGCAAGACGATGTATCCATTTGCATCTATTGAGTCCCTTCTCTGTGCCTAGGACTGGGATGCACACTGTGAGTGCAGTTCTGAACAAGGCTGATGCAGTTGCTGTCCTTACAGGGTGCCAAGCAAGTCACATGGCTCAGCCTTAGTTTGGTGGCAGAAATCTTGTGGGCTGGTGCTGGGAGCCATTAGCCAAGTAGGTATGACAATTTCCTTGCCAGCGTACCCCATGTTGCAGTGACATTGAATGTAGGTGACCTTGCTCAAGGACCAAGGCGGATTAGGGCGTTCCCGGTTTAGGTTCCAGGTTTAAGGTTTAAGATTATTCCTGCTGGGAATAGGGCGTATCCTGCTGCTTGAGTTCCCCTTGAGTTCTCACGGGATTCAGACAGTATATTTTGGAAGACAGATGCCCAGAGAGGTGAATTTGGGAGAGAACGTGGATTTGGGCAGAGAACGTGGAGTTCCCCAGAACGTGTTTGTAGACGGCTGGTATGAGTTCGGGAATAAAGAGTTGCTGTTTGAATCTACAAGCTGTGTGGTGGCTCGTGATTGTGTGCCCAGCCAGACTGCGGCATTTGTGCCCAGCCAGACTGTGGCAGGCTGGGAATTTTGAGAGCAAGAACTGAGGTGAATGGAGGGACCCAGATACATCTTGCCCTGCAAGGGACACACACACGTGTGTGTGTGTGTGTGTGTGTGTTGCCTGCATTAGCAGAAAAATTGTGCTTTCTGTAGAACTGTTCCTATACTTGAATGTCTCTACAGTGTTTTTTTTCCTATCAATTTCTTGATTGAACTGAATGGGAAGGACATTTTTTTTCCTACAAGTTAATGTGGAGAGAAAAGAATTTAGTGTTCCTTCGAAGACTTGGAGTTGGAGAAGGCATCAGGCCTAAGCATATCTTAGATAAGTTGTTCATTCATCAAATACTTGTTGAACACCACTGTGATCCAGGCACTCTGTGTGGGTACAGAGAAGCAAGCCCAAGTCCCCGTGTTGAAGCAAGCTCACCCAGTGGGAGGGAGCAAGCTATGGATGATCAGTCACCTGTCAGTGAACATCTGTTCACAGAGGAGTTGGGGGGGGGGGCTCACTGCAGAGGCTGGTAACCCAAGAGAGATGGAATCAAAGCCAACTGTAGACTCTTTCCTTTTGATTTTCACTTGGATCACTCCCCAGAATAATATTATTGTATTTCTTTGGCTACTAATAATGATCATAAAATCAGCCTTTTTCCTCTTACAGGCAAACACATGCACAGAAAAAAAAAAACATGTTTTAGTGTTCAGTCATGCAACATGTTGTGTGTGCTCACCTAAGAAAGGCAATATGCATTGAATCACCAGATACTCAGACCAAAGTGTACATTTTCAGCTTCAATCTTGTCAACACCATGTGGATAAGGAACATTAAAGACTCACCAGAGAGGCAAGTCACCAGCCCTTGGTGAGGAAGGACTAGCCCTCAACTATGACAAGCACAACCACACGAGCAGCTCTGGCGGCCAAATCGTGGGCAACAGCATCCTACCAGCTTCTATTTATTGTCCCATTGCTATGGCGCGAGCCCCTTTCACATTCATGGCATTTAACTGTTCAGGAATAGGGCGGGTGAACGGTCTTTAGACCAGAGAACAGAAAGACCAGAGGGAAGCTGAGCACCTCTAGAGACCTGTTCCTGCGGCAGTAGCAGCTGAGGGACAGTTGGAGCTCTCTGGCCGGCGCAGCCTAGGGAAATCAGCAGAAGGGCAGTTTCCTTCTCTATTATATGGAAGAAGTGTGCTTATGGAAGGGGCCCTGTGTTTAGTCCAACTAGCATTCTCGCTGTTCTCAAAGCGGGTCTTGAGTTCAGTCCTCCACCTCGCGGTGTGAGTGGGCAGGTGCGCCCGGGAAAGCCGCGGTGGAGGGACTGCTGGGGGCGGGGCGGGGCGGGGCGGAGCGGAGATCTGCGGGAGGGAGGCCAGCCCGGAGGTCTAAGGCTGGGATGCGGGGAGGATGTCCCTGGAAGGGAAAGGTTTGGAACATCAGGAGTACTCTGCAATCACGGTTCCAACACTTTCAGCAAAGCCCAGTCACAAAACGTCCATCCTCCGTGCTCTCCCCTTTCTACCTCTGAGATCAGGCTGCCGGTCGCTGCTCTCTACCCCTTGCTGGATGCGAGCTCAGTAAAAGCGGGAGACCAGTGAGGCCAGAGAGGGGGCAGTTCACGAAATTGTGTTGGCGTCGAGGATGGGCGGACCTAATCCGGAGTGGGGAAGGCGGGCGCGACTAGGAGGGGAAGGGAGAGGGGGCACTGTACGCCCAGCCTCTTTATCACTCTAGGGGAGATGGATGGTTTTCCGGGCCAGGAGTCCGGGCGCCCAGGCTCGCGATAGGGAGACGTCAGAGCGCTCTGGTCGGTGGTGGAAGAACCCCCCAG
>NW_025999990.1:10349965-10362432 GCF_001458135.2 Marmota marmota marmota | reverse complement strand
GCTGCAGCAGTGGCGCGGGCGGCAGCGGCGGGAGCTCCTTGGAGGTCCAGTCCTCCTTCGCTGCTCCGCCGGGGGCAGCGCACTCTCCGCCCGGCCTCGCCCAGCCTCGCGGCTGCGATACCAGGGCTTCCCGCCGGCATCATGGGCGGCCCCGAGCTCCCATTCGTCCTGTTGGCGCTGGTCCTCTGCCAGGCGCCCCTGGGGCCAGCAGCCCCGGTGCCGGTGGGCGAAGGGACCGTGCTGGCCAAGATGTATCCGCGCGGCAATCACTGGGCGGTGGGTGAGTGTCCTGGCCGCAAGAGCCGCGCGCTTTTGTCCCCGGAGGGATCAGCCAGCCCAAGGGGACCTGTCTCCGCATCTCAGCGTTTTCGCGGCCGGGCTGTGGGGCTTGGGCTTGCTCCGACCCTTCTACTAAAACACCGACCCCGATCTCCCAAACTCCACCCCACCTTTCCCGGTCCCGGGAAGACTGGGTCTTTAACTAACCGGAGACTGGTCCCTGAATCCTTTCCCGCTCGCTCTCTGTGGGTGCGCACCCGCTTCCTCCTCAGGGCGCAGAAGCCAGCGCGCAGCTCTCCAAAAATCCCAACCCTACGCTTCAGCTCATCTTCCCTCCGCACAAATCCGACACTTCCTTTTTTTTTTTTTTTCCCACCTTATCTCAACCCGCTCTGGCATGGGTCTCTCCTGGAACAACTTTGGGGAGCGAGATCTCGCGATCGTGTCTCTGAGCCTAGGTCTAGCCAGGTCCAGGCTACGACTCTTTCGAGCTTGGGCTGGAGCCCCTGCTGCGAGGTTGCGCCTCGCAAAGCCACAGGTGTGGGGTCCAGGGACGCTGCGCTCCCGCCCCGGGTTCCAAATCTGTTCAGCTAACAGTGCCGGAATGTATACTGTTTGTGGCTCTCCTGAGTTGTTTGGGTCCTGCTCTTTCCTTTACAGATCCTATCCCCCACCCCGCCTTTTGCCCACCCTCTTTCTTTCCAGCCGGCGGGCTCCGCGCTACAGGAATCGCGCGTGCTCTTAGCGTTCACCCTAGCCTCTCTGTTCCTGGAGCCCCGCTCTTTCTCAGTCTCGGTCTATCTAAACGCACGACTTCGCCCTCTACCTTAGCGTCTTTCCCATCACCTCTGCCAACCTCCTGCTCTCCGACACCGGCGTGGTGATTCCCATGTCTCGATTCCCGGAAGCAAGGCGGAAGAGACTGCCTGATGGCGGGCGGAGCCGGGCGGGAGGGCGCCTGCCAGGTCAGGGGTCTGCCGAGGGCACACCCAGGACAAGTGGTAGTGTGCAGCCGCCGCCAGCTTCGCGATCACCCATCACCCGCGGGCCTTTGGGCTTCGCTAAGCATAGCCTCTTGCAATTGCAAGGGGTTCAACATCCCCAGATGTACCCCACCGCAGCTCACTGCACCAACCTCAACCTGGGAGCGGGCCCATCTCTAAAGAGATGGTGTGTGTGAGACAGAGACAGAGACACAGAGTCAACCACTTAGGACCAAACAGTGTGTTGAAAAAGTACTTATTAATTCAAATATCAACCTCCTGCCACGAAGAGGAGGAATTTGGGGGAAGGGGTGAGGCTGGAACTGGTTTCCTGGGCCTCTGTGTTGCCTTTGGTTTTGTCAGAGGAGGGAGAGCCCGGGATTGCCCAGGGCAATTTTTGTCGTTGCTATTAGTATCATCCTCCCCCCAGGGTTGAAAGGATTTGTGATCTCCCAGGACCTGGAGGAACCCAGGAGAAGTTGGCCTGGGTGAGGCTGAGAAGCCCTGCACTTCCAGAATGAAGGACACTAACAAGGGGTCAAAGAACCCAAACTTAGAATTAGTAATTCTTAACAAGGATCTCTGGGAGCTTAAGTCCAGTGGCCATTGTCTGGTATAGCCACCATTCAGGAGGAGGAAAGGTGGAGTAGCCTTCGGGCCTTCGGATTTCCAACCTTTTTTCCTCAACAGTATTTTTATACCAACGGGACTTTCTATGAGGTAATAAGCCTTGCAGGCCCAAAGTAGAAGAACAGAGTTAACTGGGGAGCATGGTCATTATTTCTGGTGCAAGCCAGGCCCAACCTGTTTTGCTGTAGTTTTGCAACATGACTGTCCCCAGGTACTTAGGGTGTCTGCATTTATTCACCCTTCCTAGTGGTAACCCCAAAGTACACAGACCAGCAGCAACCACAAATGCCACTTTGAAATTTATTATTAAATGTACCCTTTTCTCTTTCCCCTGTTTGTACAGGGTGTGAGGAAGAGCAAGGGAAGAAGGAAGTCAAGAATAATATAAATTTCAGCCTAAAATTACATTGTATATTTTAAAAGTTTGTTGTAGGTACACATACCAATGTTGGAATAAGAAGTGTTGGCAGGGACAAAGGATGTCAAGTTTCAAGTTTAGCTTTCAATTATCCCAAACCAATGCCAATCCTCTCCAATCACAAAGACACACAGTTTAGTTTTAATTAGTGCAAAACTAAAGACACATATTGCTGTCTACAAGGAAGCTGTCAGCTTCATTGCAGGCCTGTTAACTGATTTGCTCCTTCCACCTGACAAAAGCAGAGTGTAGCAACGGAAAAGGAGATGACAGCTAGAAAATGTAGCATGCTCCTCTGTGGCTGGATGTCCATGGGAATGTTTGTGCAATGAAAATGTGTGTCAACACACACTATTCTCAATGCTTCCATGCAATGTTCTTAGTGTTGGCTCTTTGATGTGATGCTTGTCCCAGAAGGTGGAATTGGAAAGCACCACTATGAAGCTGCAAAGTGGCTTGACACTGCAGTGCTGACTCAGAAACTGGGGGATTTAAAGTGTGGCTCCAGGACTAGGGGGTATAGCTCATGGTAGAGCACTTGCTTAGCATGCACAAGAGCCAGGATTCAATCCCAGCCCCACAAAAGCAAAACACAAAAACTCCATAAAAACTAGTTCTTAGAAGTACTCAGTACTTTAATCTACATGTTGATGTATATATTTTCTTAAGTTAGGATAATTTTCAAATTTTGACTTCAAGGAAATTCAGACCTGTCCATTAGTGGTTTCTTTAAATGATTCAAAAGAACAGAAGCTCTTTTCTCTCTGTCTTTCTGACCAAGGTTTTGTTTTGCAAATGCCTGTCTTTTGTCTATGCTGAGATCTCCATTATTTTGATATGGACATGTGACAGATGATGATGGGAGGAGAGGTAGAAGTGGGCATATCCTCCATGTTGCCATGGAGACAATGATTTGGTTGACAGTAGCCAGCACAAAAGTGAAATAGGACCCAGGAAATGAGTGCTTCCCTGGGATGTTATAGATGGTGTGCTTTCCTTAATAACCAGCTTGTAGATCTAGTGATGGGGAGCTGAACATCACACACCCACCACACATGAAATTCAGTCCAGCGTCACAGGATCTGTGTTAAATTGATCACAGAATGGGTGATGACTTTATCCTCCCATTATAGAAAGTCCACAAAATTATTTGGCCATGACAAAATAAAGTTCTTGTTTGTAAAAATAATATCTCCATCACCCCTCTGTTTCAGAGCCAATAACTCCTTCCTCATTTCCAGCATCCTGACTAGATGATAGGCAATTAGGGAGGGCAAGAGGGACTGAGGTCATTACTGGGAGCATCAGGGTTCCAATCCTGCCTTCCAATCATCATGATTCAATTTCCTCTGTATAAATGAAGCTGATGCATCAGAACTTCCTGGGAAGTTGTTCAACATAATCACTGTTATGGCCAAGTGCAAGGTTATTTAGTGGATATCCAGGCACCAAGTTGGCCACGCATATAAGTGAAGAGCCAAGCCTTCAGGATCCCAGGGCTTCAGCTTGGAAACTGGTCTCAGTAGGGTCTTAAAATCATGTGAAGTCTCCTGTTGTAAGTGACTTAGCAAGGACTTACACTGAAAATCTCATTCGAAGTCTCCCTCATATTGAATTAATTCTTCTCATTTACACAATGAGCCATTATATACTAATATACAGTCTCTGTGCCTTTTTATAACATTGGAAGGCTTTTTTCAGATCTTACTCTTTTTTCCAGACCCCGAATGATGTGTTGCTACCTTGTAGTTTTAAGAAGTTAAAAGGCACTTTGAAACAATATAATGGAATTTGGACTCTGAGCTGACTTTAATCCTAGGGGCCTTTGCTAATATCTGTGTGACCTCAGGTAAGCCTCATTTTCACCAAACCTATTACAGTAAAACCTACTGTGGTCTGAATCAAATGAAATAATCCACATTTAAACATTCTGGAAACTGTCAGTTGCAGTATATATGACAGTGATGAAGTTATAATGAGGCTTCTTTGTTGGTGGACAGTGCTCTGGGAAGGGGCCTCTTTTAAGTGACTGAAGGTCTTTCAAGTATTGTTCCCATGATATTTGTCTTGAATACTTCTAATGCCAGTCTATGTTGTGACCATAGGACTTTATCCAGTATATACTTTAAATCTAAAAAAAAACTTTTATTGGTGTTGGAAATTTCAAAGAGGTAAAGGCCTAATTTCAGAGAGATGGGGTGAGAGAAAGCAGAAGAAAAGAAGACAACACATGTGTGTAGCTGAAGCAATGGGTTAAAGTATTAAGACCGCAGACCCTGAATTCCCTGCCTGTTTCTCATCCTGTGTTAACTTCGCTTGCAAACGCGAATTTCCCTGTCTTTAGCACTTTGGCCTCCTTAATGATGGCTTTATTTGTACAGCAGGTGCGTGTCCCTGAGGCCACTGAGAGACACTCACTGACCATTTCAGACCCAAGAGAAAACCCTGCATTTATGTGGTTGCCAAGTGTTAGTCAGAACTTGTTTCCAGCTTGTTTTTCATCACGCTCTTAACTAATAATGTCCAGGTGAAGTTTCCTAGATTCAATCTCAGCTAAAATTCTGAGAAAGTTTAAGTGAAAAATTCCTTTGGTACATTTGTATTAAAGATAAGAGGAAAGCAACACTTTTCTTTTCTTCTTCTTCTTTTAATCACACAAAGAAACATACCAAGGCCTTTATTTTCAGAAGCAATTCAGAATTGGCTGAGGAAGATGTTTAAAGCCCATTCTTCTGTTGGGAATGGAATTTGGTGCACACAGAATTGATGATAGAATTTGAGATTTAGAGGGTTCCTTAAGTTTAATCTAGCTCACCCTATTAATTTTATAGCTGAGAAAATTGAAGACCAGGATATTAAACTACTTGGCTGAGGTCACCTGGCTAGTTCATAGAAATGATGGAACAAAAAACCAGATGTTATGGCTTGGATGTGACTTATCCTCCCCAAAGCCCCTGTGTTCATGCAGGAATGTTCAGAGGTGGAATGATTGAATTATGAGAGCTGGAACCTCTCAGTAGTAACTGCAGACAGATGGGGTGTGCCTGGAGGAGGTGGGTCACTGGGGTGTGCCCAGAGCAGTGTCCCTCTGCCTTGTCCTTCTGCCATGATATTCTAGAGCACTAGAGCCGAGAATTTGACAGACTGTGGACTAACCTCTGAAATCATGAGCCAAAATACACCTTCACTCTTCTAAGTTGTTCTTGTAGGGTATTTTGGTCACAGCGATGAAAACTGACTCCTGCGCCAGGACTCCTGGGTTACAGTTCTGAATTCTGTCCACCTTGTTGCACATTTTTAACACAGAGCAAAATCTGTCAGAGTAAATAAAATGCTATTTACGCTGCATATAGAAGGAAACAGCACACACATAACTGTTTTTTTTTTTTAATCTTTCTTATCTACTCATTCCCATTGGTTAAATGTGTGGCATTCTGATCTGGTTTTGTTTGTGCAGGGCACTTAATGGGGAAAAAGAGCACGGGAGAGTTCCCCTACGTGTCCCAGGGAGATGGCCTGAAGCAGCAGCTGAGGAAACACACTCTATGGGAAGAGGCTGCAAGGAATTTGCTGGACCTTATACAGGATAAGGGGGACCGAAGCCATCAGCCACCTCAACTCCAGCCCCTGGGCAATCGCCAACCCACTTGGGATTCAGAGGAGCGCAGCAACTTGAAAGATGTAGGTGAGGCCAACATACTTGAGAAGTGGGGTGAAAGGTATTTGAGAAGAGTTGGAAAGAGAGGAAGCACAAAAGTGCTTATGATGTAAGTCTTAATAGCCACTCTGCGAGGCCAACACCAACATATGCTTACCAAAACAGCAGACAATTTCCATGCTGTCTTTTATTTTTGCCATAATAGATTATTTTTCCTATGGTCCCATCAAAATGTTGTTGTTTCAAAACTTCCCTTTAGGAGTCCTATTAGCAATTGTGTTTATTTGAAGTTACTCATTGATGGCCCTACCAAAATATTTTGATAATGAGACCATGGACTCTATTCGAGTAAATCCCTGTGGGTCTGCAGATGTGTTTATTTTTGATAAGTACCATGGAAGAAAGAGCCTCTTCCTAGATGTTTTTCAGAAGGGGGCGTTTTTTGTTTGCAATCCTGTTTATATGCAAAGTAGTATTTCTTCTATTGGTTCCCAGATCATCGAGTTCAGGTTTTATCCTCATATTTCAAAACTTGGTGAACATATCTGAAGTCAACTGATTTGTCCTGTGTAGGATGTTATAGAGGATGGGGGAAATAATGATACCAAACGGTCAATGTTTAGATGCAAAGACAGTAAATAAAACAGAGAATAAATTTTATGGGACAAAAGCAAGACAACTGAAAATGAGATGATGATCGCTTTTATGAAATTTCCACAAAATATACAAGAAAAGGTAAAAATATTTGCAATTACAGGAATGGCTAGTTTATTGAATGTTCTCCATAGTTCAAATACTGGGCTATACAGTTTACCTCCAGTTTTTCAACTGAATGCTCACAGCAGTGTTAGGGGGAAGATTCTTTTACTCTCTCATATTGGTGGGGGCTGGGGTGTAATAGGAATTGAACCCAGGGCCTCACACATGCTAAGTACATGTTTTGCCACTGAGCTATATAGCCCCAGGCTTTCTGTTTTGGAGATGAGGAAACAGACCTAATCACACAGCTTTTCACTGGTGAACTTGGGACAAGAGCCTGTCCTGTGCTTGGTCAGCCCCAGACAGTGTGTGTCGTGCAGGCCATGTTCCGGGTAACAGTCCTTATTGATCTTAGATACACAGGATACAGGATGCAGCGGCAGGCCTTGCTCCTCTCTGTTTCTGACAATAAATAATATTGCTTTTCACTTATGGAGCTTGGAGACCTCCCAGCTTCTCTCGTTCATGGTGGTTAGCTCTTTGATTGATGGCCCCCTTGCAGAGGCTCTGGCTGGCTTTGCCAAGCCTTAGTCAGCCTCTCTGGAGGGAGACTTTCTGTTCCACTGCTCTTCCCTCTACTGGGGATTTTTCATGCTAAATGCAAACTAAAAGCTCATCTGTTGCAGGAAGCACCTGGAGAGAAAGTCTTTATAGTAGCTTTTGTTCAGAAAGAAAATCTGGATTAAATCAACCAAGTCAGAGATAAGTGCCAACTTTGTACAAAGCCCTGAGTGAGTCTCTTGACAGATCTGTGTGATAGATGTTAGGTGATCAGCCCTCCTCTTTGCTGAAGGATCACATGCTGAGTGCTCTGGGAACTTGTGATTGGCTTCCGAGCCCTACCTAGCCATGCCCCACTTCTTGGTCAAGTGCTTTGCCTTCTCATTTGTTTGAAGAAAAAAAAAAACACCACCGCAAATCCCTCAGAATCAATTTCTACAGACACTGAAATGGACTTACTTTTGCAGTGCATTGGAAAAATGCTACTCCCCAACACACCCACCATGTAATCAATCTACTATAGTGCCTCATTTGTTGAACCAAACAACAGTTCTAGTTCAAGTTGCTTATTTTCTGAACTTGGTTCACATCTTTAAATCTTTTGAAAAAATTCAAATCCTTCAGGGATCAAAACTCTTATATTCAGAAAAATTTCGGAAGCTTCCAAGACAATTGTGAAAGAAAATCTCCAAAAAGGTCTCTGAGTGGTAGTATTATAGGATTCATGGAGTGGGCAATAGTGGGGAGTAACTGCTTAAAAAGGGACTTCTAGCCTGGTGGGTGGCACATACATATAACCCCAGCAGCTCCAGCGGCTGAGGCAGGAGGATCATGAGTTCAAAGCCAGCCTCAGAAACTTAGTGAGGCCCTAAGCAACTTGTCGAGACCCTGTCTCAAAATAAATAATAAAAAGGGGTGGGATGTGGCTTAGTGGTTAAGGGACCTTGGGTTCAATCCCTGGTGCCAGAGAGAGAGAGAGAGAGAGAGAGAGAGAGAGAGACTTCCCCCATCGTGAGCTAAAAAAGGTAATTTTTTCCTAATCTGGCCTTGCTCTCCGTTTTTATGTGTTGCTTTTATTTTTACAGGTTTAGAAAACCCATCCCATTTGATCCCACCTCAGGTTGAAAAATAGCAACTGCAGACCAGTCGCATAGCCTTTCCCTGGTGAAACCAGGGCAAGAGCCTGTGTGCCAAGCTTTGGGTATATTTTCCAGAAATATGAAAAACAAAACAGAGACCAAGACAGTGTATCACTCCCCTTGCTTTGGAGATTCTGCCTCAATGAAAGTGTGTTGTTATGAAAACTGAAAACGTCTTATAATTATCTTATTCAAAAAGAAGGGGTGCCAAGAGAATAATTCTATTAGAAATCCATATATCTCGCGGTGCTGGAGAGAAGCTTAATAACTTAGCCAGAATTAGCAGCAGGAGCTTCAGAAGCTGAAGGACTTTGCTTAAAATTAAAAACTACCCACATATGCTCTCTTCTCCCACCGTAGTAAATAAAGCACCAAGTCCTGCTGCCAACTCTCCCGGAGCTGGAGGTAGACATCCAGAGCATTTCCTATGTTCTGATGACAAAGACATTTACTTAATTCAGGAAGATGTGTGGGAATCTGCACTGGCTCTGGATTAGGGCAAATGGGCACCATTTCCAAGCATAACTTTAAACTTTCGCCTGCACTTTCCCCACGAATCTTCTCATCCTATCCTGAAATCAGTGGAAATTTTACCCCATGGTTTCTAATAAAGCCAGACAGCGTCGGGGTCGGCTCCAGGGTGTGGCTGTAGATGGTGCTGACTTCCGGTGCCAGTATTAGTTAGCCTTGGGGGTCTCTGTGATTGGGTCCCAGGCCACTGTTTTCGGTAGCCTTGGGTTTTTCTTTTTAGTGGACATGAAGAAGGGGTAGAGGGAGGGACTCCAGAAGCCGTTCTGGAAAGGAAGTAGAGGTGCAAATTTGTCCTCACTTATAAGGGACCCCTCTCACTGTCCCATCAAATCAGTATGAACAGGATGAAACTTTTCTTAATCTTTGCAATGCTCCGAAGGAAGCTCGGCACACAGAACAGGCAGCATACAATCAGGAATAACTGACAGTCCTGGCTGTTTCTATGGAGGAAGAATGAAGGCAGCCCCCATCTCCAACACAGCTCCTCCTTACCCAGCCGCCTCTGTCCCGGGGTACCCTGATGGTGCCAAGCCACACAGCTCTTCTTCCTTTCCCCACCTTGAGCCAGTCCTCCCAGTTCAATATTTTGAGCCAATGGGGGACATCTGTGTCTCTTCCCCAATGTCTCTGACTCCTCCCATGGACAGCAGCTCGCATGGCAAGATGGATGGTCTCATCTCCAGCAGCCTGGCAGCTCTCGGGCCCTTAGCGCCTGGGCTCTGGGAGGAAGGAAAAGCTAATTGGCCTGTGTGGGAATTGAACCCAGCCCTGGGCTCATTAGTACCTGCTTTCCAGTGGAGCCACAGGGCAGGTAACCGTTTGCCTCAGAATAGCAGTAGTGTCTTTATTAGGAACAAATGGCCCGTCTGGAAGCTGGGGAATCTGAATTGCCGGGGAGCCTTGGGAAGAGGAAGGAGCTCTAGTTTCTCATCTCATTGGGTAAACACTGCTATGGGACCAGAGAAGTGTTTTTAAATTCTAACTTCTCTTTCTTCAGTCTTAGTTAAATTGAGCAGAAGCAGCAGCAAGCAAACCACACTACATTTAGAGTGCTGGCAGAGACCCCGACTGAGCTCCCCTTCCCGAGGTGCCCCACGACTACCAGTTACAGTCTAGGTTTGGGAGCATTCGATGGTGCAATTTGGAAACTGGCTTTGATTGGTGTTACCAGGCTCTGCCAAAGTCAGCCAAGAAAGAACGAAAGTGCCTGTCCCCACCCCCCACGCCAGCAGCTGCTACCCTAGGAGTCAAGTCCTGGGGATTACACTTTTCACTTCCAACACTGGTTGCAACATGCCTGAGAAATCACAGTAGGGACAAGGTAGGCAAATGCAACAACAGACCCCTCCCCAAATACAGCAATTCAAAAAGCGGAGGTCAGTTTCTCTCTTGGGGGTGTCTGTGGTGCTCAAACACTGCGTGGTCAGAATCATCCCTAGGGCTCACACGGGCAGGTCGAGGCCTCTCCCCAGAGTTTCCGAGCCAGGAAGGCCGGGCTGACCCCAAAATTCATCTGGTTTTCTAACGAGCTCCCCAGTGAGGCCAGTGGTTTCTTGCAGGAGGATTTGTCTTCAGGGTTGATAGTATGTCCGCTTCACTCTCTCTGCAGTTTTTCCAGTTGGCAGACTCTCTGCTCCAGCCTCTCCAGGGGAAGGAAGGGATGCCCAGCTGAGGGACAATGACGATGGCCTCAGAGGAGCCAAACAAAATCCCTGAGAGACTGCCTTCCGCAAGTGTCACCTCGGCTGGATCGGCACCATCTCCTTTGTGCAGAACATCTAACCGTCCTCGTATCTCTCAACCTTGGCTGAGTCCGCGATTTCCCAGCAGCATCTTCTGGTCTGAACTTGTTTGCTGTAAGAGTGTCCCAAATGAGTCTTCCAATGAAGCTTTTGCCATCTTGGCTCTTGGTTGATTAGGTCCAGGGCCCCGATCTGTCATCGTTCACAATAAAAGCTTAAACACCTTGTCTGAGGGGCAGGTTGCTCTCTTATTTCAAGTCCAAGTGGGAGGAGAGGGGGCAATGATGAACGGGACAGCTAGCGCGATTGCGTGCTTCTGGGTTTGCTGGCTAAGTCAGGCCGAATGGTCAGCTCTGCCTCTGAAGGCCACTTACCGAGGCCTTGGAGTGACGAATGGCCTTTCCAGGATCTCACCAGTCTCTCTATCATTGCCAGCCGCTGGGCTAGGTTGGAGATGGAGGCTGGCTGGCCCTCCTTGTCTCTTAGGAAGCCCCTTATAGTCAGTCCTTATCACTACCCATCAGGTAAGTTGCTCATGTCATCGATACATTCCCCATCCCACTCCTATAAGCTGAGACTGATCACCCTCATTTAATAGATGAGCCAACAGAGGACTAGAGAGGGCAGGTGACTTTCTCCAGGCCACACAGCAGGTGGAACTGGGATCCAAATGTCCATAGTCACAGATTTTCCCCAGCACCACATTTTAAACCTCCCGTTCATCATGTTTACCAAGTATCACTGGTTTTGTTTTTGTTTTGGGGTTTGTTGTTGTTTTTTTTTTTTCCTCAAAACTTCTTTGCCAATCTTAGAGAAGTCATCCCCCACGCCAGATTTGGTCAGCAAAAGGCTAAGATGAACTGGAGAGCTTGCCTTCCCTTTGCCTAGAAGGTGGCCCCGCAGGCCACTGATGCCCCTGGGCTGCATTTTATCAGGGTGTTTGCACATCAACAGGTTGAGAAGCTTCCTGACAGAGGTTTACTTTCTTCATTTAGGAAAATCACATTTGAAACCTTAGAGAGATTTATCTTGTTCTGGTTTTGATTGTTGAAGAACCACAAAGAGGTGACGTGTTCTTTCTCATTTCTTCTAAACTATGTCGATTCGAAACTTCCCCAAAGTGAGGCCTGGGGAACTGGGAAGACGAATCTCCTCTTCCAGGCCCCTGTTCTCTACCTCGGGGTCCTCCTGGGCCTCTCTTCCCAAGAACTTGATCCTGGGTTTTGTCAACTGAAGCCCACGCAGCTGCTGATGGAGGGTAAGCCCTCGGGAGGGTCCACCCTCCGGCAGCACACACCCAAAGATGAAAACATCTTCCAGAACCACGCTAAGCTTTCTGTAACTGTGGCCTTGCAGGTAGGGAGGACAAGGCTCCCAGACAGGTGGAAACCCCATCTAGACTGTCACTGCTTGCATCATCTCCAGAGAGCAGACGCCCGTGGGACGTTTTCTCTGTGACATCAGGCTGGGAGCTCAGAATAGCTCCCTAGAGCTTCTGACCCTTGAGGACTCCCCTGTGCCCAGCCCAGGTCAGCACTAGAATCCCTTCATTTGAGAGAGGCTCTTCCTGACCAGGAGAACTGTCTTGAACTTGTTTGTAAGTGGAGTGACATCACTTATCTGTGAGGTCTGGTGGGTCCTGGCACCCATCTGGGGTAGCTGGAGTAAATGTGAATGGACATGAGATGGGAAAGGCCAGGAATCTGGGCTCAGGCCTTGAGCCTACACTTTGGTCAGCTGATGGGATGGTGATGCCAGAAGCACTCTGCAGAGCTGCCCGGGGGGGGGGGGGAACAGTCTTCGTCCTGCCTGCTGGCCACCAGGTGC
>NW_025999990.1:10345166-10349603 GCF_001458135.2 Marmota marmota marmota | reverse complement strand
TGTTCAGTAACTTCTAAAATCACTTTCCAATTAGTATATTTGTTACTGAGATATTGTTGATTCTTCAGGATCAACAGAACAGGTGTTATTTACCTGCTTCCTATAACAGACAGCTTCTAGAACCATCCCAAGAAGAAAATTACCTTTTTGACTCAGGATTGCTGTGGTGTAGTAAACTGCAACTTGCCTTGGAGTTAAACAAATTGATTTTATTCCTGTTTTCCAACTCATAACCAAGGTGCCCTGATGCTGGTTCTTAAACTGTATATCTCAGATTACTAATCTTGTAATTTGCATACTGTCATCTACCTTCAGGGTTGTTCTGAAATCCTCAACTGCATCATCAATTTGGAGAGTCCAAGTGCAACTTCAGTTCATGCTAAAACAAGGTCTCTTCCTCCTGCCTCTGCCACCAGGTGCCCCAGCCCTGAAAACCTCTCCCTGGGGGTCACTCCCAAATCAGTCCAGAAGGAGTGTGGTCTGATTGGTGGGATCTAGATCACATGCCCATGGCTAGCTGCAAGGGCAGCTGGGAAATGTAGTTTTCAGGATTTTAGCTTGGGAATGTGGGACCCTATCAAAGCTGAGAGATGGTCACAAAAGAGGTGGTGAACACAGGTGACAGCTGTCCCCTCCTCCGCTGGAACAAAAAGAATTTCCCCTTTGATTTCTGCCCATTCTGCCTTAGAGAACAGTTGGCACCGCCTGGGAAAGCAGGAGCCCAGTGACTGGTCTCCACAGCAGGTCGGCCGGTGTGTACCCAGCAAGGAGAGGGACGGCATCTAAGAGGTGACGATGTTTAGAAATCCTGCAGCAAAGCAGGATAAGCAAGAGGAAGAATCCAAAAGGAAGAAAGCAATAATAGACTTCAAATTTGGTCTTTTAAAAACAGTCTTTCTTTTTTTTAAGTGCTGCGGGGTGGATTGCTGTGGGTGATTGAGCAATCTTTGTTGATGATCAGAGGTTCACTCACACACTAATGGGCATTTCAAACAGCACAGTACAATTTCCAGCCTCAGAATGCCCACCTTTCCATTCCTACTGGGGGTGTTTGATCATCACAGAGCATTTTAACCAAGCTCGGATACATGGGGAGTCATCTAGGCAGAATATGAGGATTGCACTATTCACTTCCTCAGCCACGGGCGGCTGTAATCAGAACACCTCAAGAACTCTTTGAGGGAGATCCACCACCATGAACCGTGGCCCCTCCCCCAGCAAAAGAGAGATGTTCGCATGGGCACCAAAAAGTCTCCTAGCTCCACGTCTCAGGTTTTGTGTCTTCCAATTAACCATCTTAAATGAGACCCAGATAAAAACTAGAAACCTCTCTCCATTTTCCTTGTCTTCCCACCTTCTCTGTGTGGCCCACATAAATTATACAACATAGCCAGGTGGACAGAGGCAGATCATTATCGTATGATAAAGAGAGCTGGCAAGACAGGCCAGAGCAGTGATCCAAAGATTCAGAGCCAAGGTCTCTGTGATGTTCTTAAGATTGCCTTCACAAAATGGCTGCTGAAGCTCCAATCAACACACCTTGGCTTCCTTCAGGAAAAATAACAGAAAATAGAAAAGAGAGGGGCCCATATGGTGAAAATAAAGCTTTCTCAGAAATCCTCAACCTTTGTGTTTTTATCATAATATGTGACATGGCCTCTTCTAGTAGCAAAGGAAGTGAGAAATGTCATATTTCAGCTGAGGACAGTGCTACTTTATCATTCTATCCACCTTCCCACCCCCCAACCCCCCAAGAAACAAATCCCCAAACATCAAAACTTCCTTCTCTTAATAAGCAAAAGAAGAGGAAGGCGTTGGGTAGGCAGCTAGCAATGTTTGCCATGTGAGCTATTGTGAGATTAAATCCTGGGAAAGAACCAGGCTGGACACAGTGGGTCTTAAGCCACAGTGACCAGGAGGCTCCAGGACAGTATTACTCAGAAGCTGCCGGGTCTCAGGCCTCCTGAATCCCGAGGACCAGGAGGACCTCATGGCCACAGACACCGGGACACTTTCTCCACGGCCTTGCCTTGCCTTTATTTCTGGAAAATAGTGACGGCAACCAGGTCTTGTAGGCTGGGCGTCACCTTAATTTGTAAAATAAACCCTGAGACATGATGCTTCCCAGTACCTGTTTACATGGGCCAAACCTCCTCCTGCTCTCACGCCTCTGCACGTGTAGGGACCATGCGTGTCTGATGCGCATGTCTGGGGGGCAGTTTGCACTCCTCATTCACAGCACCCCCCCCAGGAGCAGGGGCCTGTAGATAAACGGCACCCCGAGAGCAAGATGGACTTCAGCCCAGGGGACCCACACACGGCTCTTCTTTTCCTTGAGCTCAGACTCTACACTAATTGCCAGATGATGAGTGAATGCTTCCACATGACTCTTCATTCCGTAGTCCTTCAGGAATGAACGTCAGAGTGGTTAGGATTCCCGTGGCTGTTGATAACAGCAAGCTCTCAATTCAAATTGGCATACAAGATAGATGGAGTATCTCATAAAAAAGAACTCCAGAGGGGACGGGGGTGCTCGGGTTTATTTAGTTCAGTTTAATTCTGTGACTTAAATATATCTCCAGGGGCATGCGGGTCTTTCTCTTTTCCCACTCAGCCAGCAGCAGTTCAGATTTGTCTTTAAGTGGACTTTTCTCACGGTCACAAGATGGCTGCTGGAGTACCAGATATCACATCCAGACATGACAACATTCAGAGGAAGAAAGGGACATCTCTTTTTAGGCTTCACACCATAGTGACCAAATCAGTTACACATTTTCCCTAAACCTGTCACTAAAATGGGACCAGACCACTATGATTAGCCTCACCCAATGAGGATTTTTCCTGAGCAGTCCTATGGGAAGAGGGCAAGCATCTACAAAACTAAGGCTCTCAGTAAGGAAGGAGGGTGGCATTGATCTGGGTCGGACCCTTGACAGCATCAGCCGTTTGCATGAACTTCATTTCTGATGACCTCTCACAACCCTGTTTCTATCACTATCAGCAACTTTAAAAAATCAGTCACTGCAATTCAGTGCAAATAGTCTAGGTTTTATTTCACTCTCAGAGGCTCCCAGGAAATCCTTTTGGATAGTGTTTAAGACCTCAGGACTTTCAGAGCAAGCAGCAGCCGTTTCCCTGGCCCCAGGTGCTGACAGCGCAGCCAGGGTGGACAGGCACGGCTCTCTGCCTGGCTGTGTCTGCCCTGCGCCTCTCTTTCCCTGCAAGACGAGTGTCAACTTAATTGCTGCCTGAAGGCACCGCAGACATCTACAGACATGAAAAGGAAACACGGCTTCCGATTGGGCTTGCCTCCCCCTGGCAGGGTCCCAAGATGCCTCCGTATCGACAGCCCGAGCGGACAGGCTGGAGTTGAACTCAAATTAAAAACAAAACCAAAAAGCAAGCCAGATTGCAGAAGGAAAAGCTTTCTTCTCACTAACGCCTGGGGACGGAGGGGAGTGGAAGGTGGATAACGTGAAACTGATTTCGCTCAGGAGTCAGAAACTGGCAGCCTCCTGCTCGGATCTGCTCCTAGATATGCTGGTGGCCTGAACAGTGTCTTAAAAATTAGAATTAGCAAGAGACATTTTGAAATCAAGAGAAGTCATATAAAAATCCACCTTTTGCAAAAGAAGACCTGCCATTGGGTCTTCTTTTCTAGGAGACTCCGTGACTTAAATACATCTTCAGCACCCACAGGGCGGGTACCCACCTTGCCACAGACCCCACCCTGCCCTAGTGCTGCCCCTGCTGACGTTCACATCGCCCACCTGCCCACTCTGGACACTTGAATTTGTGATCCCAGTTGAACCCCTGTATGTGAAGGGCAATGAGACTGCCCCATGGTTGGTCCAAAAACCTGGTTTAAACTGCCCTTCCTGCTGCCCGCCTCCAGTGATGTGCACCGTGTCTTAAGGAAGTTTGCTCCCCTTGCTGGTTTGGAAGATCCACTCCTTCCTTGGCAGGTCAGTCTCACCACGGAAAGAGGTGTGACTGCAGGACAAGGCGACCCACCCCAGAATGCTGCTGGTGAGCAGCTCCCAGCCAGTGAGTGGACAGGGCCCTGACAGAGCCGGGGAGGGGTAGGGGTGGACCCTCTGCTTCTGGGGGTTCCTTTGCCAAGAGCACTCACTGGATCTCAAAAGGAACCAGGAAGCGGGACTTAGGTAGAAGTTTGCGCGTCTGAGGGTCTGCGTGGCCCAAGCCCCACTTGGCCCCTCTGTTCTGCTCCACCTGATCTTGTGGCACTGTATGTGCTCATGACGGCCTGATGGTGCTTTTCTCACGGAATAACCATCATTATTTAGGGATTTTAACTTTCCAAGGAGAAAATGTTACTGTTCTCTGGATATAGAGATGGAGAGAGAGAGAGAGAGAGAGAGAGAGAGAGAGAGAGAGAGAGAGAGAGAGAGAGAGAGAGTAGAATTGATTGATTGA
>NW_025999990.1:10332763-10345147 GCF_001458135.2 Marmota marmota marmota | reverse complement strand
CCAACTCCATTCCTTCGAGCTGGGGTGAGGCAGCCCATCATGGTGGAATGTGGCAGGGGAAAGCGCTCAGGACCTCACACGAGGAAGCAGGGCATGAATCCACTGATTAGCTGAAGGGTCTCCACCCAATTGCTTCACCTCTACACCCTTTTGCATTGCCTTGCACATAGCTTTTGGGGGACACCTAATATCCAAACCATAACAGCAGCAATTATCCATTTTCTCTTGATTTTTGAGTCACAGGTATCTTCTAGTTGCACCGACATTGGTGATCAAAGGTTTTGTTTCCTTTGAACGGCAGCTAAGGAAAGAAAAGAGGAGAGGGAAGATGCAGTCTCATAGAACTATGTTTTTACAGGAAGTCCACCTTCTGCAACTCTTTAAGAAAGAGCTTGTGAAGGATGTGTCTGTGGCTTCCCCAGGAGGAAGAGACCTTGTTTTAGCATGAACTGAAGTTGCACTTGGACTCTCCAAATTGATGATGCAGTTGAGGATTTCAGAACAACCCTGAAGGTAGATGACAGTATGCAAATTACAAGATTAGTAATCTGAGATATACAGTTTAAGAACCAGCATCAGGGCACCTTGGTTATGAGTTGGAAAACAGGAATAAAATCAATTTGTTTAACTCCAAGGCAAGTTGCAGTTTACTACACCACAGCAATCCTGAGTCAAAAAGGTAATTTTCTTCTTGGGATGGTTCTAGAAGCTGTCTGTTATAGGAAGCAGGTAAATAACACCTGTTCTGTTGATCCTGAAGAATCAACAATATCTCAGTAACAAATATACTAATTGGAAAGTGATTTTAGAAGTTACTGAACAATGGAATATTACTCAGCATTAAAAGAGAATAAAATCATGGCATTTGCAGGTAAATGGATGGAGTTGGAGAATATTATGCTAAGTGAAGTTAGTTAATCAAAAAAATGCTGAGTGTTTTCTCTGATAAATGGATACTGATCTATAATGGGATAGTGGGGGGGAGCATGGGGAAGAGAGAGGGCAGGGAGGTAGGAAAGATGGTGGAATGAGATGGACATCATTACCTTAGGTACACATGTGAAGACATGAATGGTGTGGCTCTACTTTGTACAACCAGAGACATGAAAAATTGTGCTCTATATGTATACTGTGAATTGAAATGCATTCTGCTGTCATATATAACAAATTTGCGTAAGTAAATAAATGATACAGAGTAAATTGACTTAAAATGTAGATATTTCTAGATGGGAGGTGTATTGGAATACTTAAGCCATAAATACCTCAATATTATCAAATATTAGAGACTAAACTGAGTGGAAATCCTGTAGTCTGTATCAGCTGATATTGGAACTAAACTTACTACTTAATAAGTAGTAACCTTTGAAGGTTTCACAAAGGGCTACCATCTATCAGGTATATATTTTTTACTTCTCAGGCATCTAAAATTCTACATTTTGTAGAATTTTTTGAGTATATTATTGTCCTACTCCAGGGTACATTTTATTTTATACACATTTTTTTAATGGTACATTATAGTTGGGCTTCTCTTATTTAAAAAAATGCAAACATTCACTCACAAGATATTTAAGAGGCTAAGTCAATTACATTCTCAATAAATCAACTTAGAACCAATCCTTCCTAACGGGAATTGTGGAGCAGCATGAAAACACAAGAGCGTACGTTTCCCCACACTCCTGATTTCTCCTGGAGTGACCTTAAGAATTCCTGTGGTTGCATTGACTGCCTGGGTGAAAATCCGAATGGAAAGTGAAGGAATCCACCTGAAGGGAGGCCTGAAGTCCAAGAATTGCAGGTGGGTTCCTAAAGGAAGGTCAGTATTTGGCTGAGGAAAGGTTGTTCCTGGAGCTGGTGACCCTGGGAAGTGAGTGGACCTTCTATGAGAAAAGTCTAATGCCCGGGAGGCAGGTGAAGTTCTCCAACTGGCCATCAGGTGGCACCCTTGGCCAGATGACTGAAATGAGCTTGTCCCCAGATCTGAGTTTGAGGCTGGAGTTTGTTTCTGGTTAGGACATACAGGCTGGCAGCCCCAGGCAGGGTCTGCCTAAAGCCACCTTATCACGTCAGTAGGACTGGGCTCCTGCCACTGCCTAAGAAATAATATTTGAAGGGATTGTTCCCTCACCCAAATAAAAACAAAGTAAGGTGTAGAGAAGACAAAACAGGCTGCAATTTGAGTGCCCTGAGAGCCAGTGGAAATTGAGCACAAAGTGTCACTGGCTGAAACTTGAGCCTCTAGCAGAGTTCTGGTTAACTTTCAGGAGGTCACATTTACTAAGGGCCTGTCTGCTTCAAAAGAGAATGAGTGGGGGGTGAGGGGTGAGGCAGGGGAAAATCAGAGAGGACCTAGGGGCGATGAGCTTTGAACCAAGAAGAGGAAAATTCAAGGCAAGAGAAAAGGCACCCCTCCAGCAGGACTGGCTCTGCAGTGGGAAGGAAGCTGAGCTTCCCTGGGCCTTGGGCCTCACACAGGGCCTCCACTCCACCACACCTCACTCAACTATCAGGGCTGAAGAGTCTGACATCATGGAGCGAATCTAAGTGAGGGTTCTTTTCCCCAGGAGACCTGGCATTCTGGGCTTGTCTCTACCATTGGATAAAAAGGCACTCCACATGGAGTGACAGTACCAGGGAGGACCTGGGGAGGCCAAGCAGCTGGGCAGATCAGTGGTTTCCGAGCAGAGGGTCTCTAAGAAGATGATGGGGCATGAGGTGGGTGAGTCCTGCAGATGAGCCTTGAAGCTGAGAGGGCAGTGGAATTGTGTCTGTATCATCACTGCAGCTAGGACAGTGGGCCCTCCATATGTGAGGTGAATTGATACATTTTTTGACTCTAGTAGACCCAGTGGGCACAGGAGCTACAAGATGAAGATGGTAATTATTCCAACTCGAGAGCCCAAAGTGTGTGGAAGCAGCGAGAGCCTTGGGGGAGGCCTAGTTTTGTCTTGAGTAACTTTACTGAGGTCTAAATCACATACCATACACGTCACCCAGGCACAGCACCACCTGGTAGCTTTTAGATTCACAGGTACGTGCACCCAGCGGCACAATTGGGAATGTTTTTATTGCTTCAAGAAAGTGCATCTTTTACCTGTCATCCTCCCTGTGTCCCTATATGCTGGTATCCCAGCACTGAGCAAGCATAAATACTTTGCCCCCATAGATTCCCCTATTCTGGACTTTCATTTCAATCTTCACTCATATAACATGTGGTCTTTTGTGACTGTCCCCTTTCATTCGGCAAACTGTTGCCAAGGC
Organism: Marmota marmota marmota; assembly: GCF_001458135.2. Classification (NCBI taxonomy): domain Eukaryota; kingdom Metazoa; phylum Chordata; class Mammalia; order Rodentia; family Sciuridae; genus Marmota; species Marmota marmota. Next base: position 10,341,889 of record NW_025999990.1, on the reverse strand, counting down.
CCGCCACCTTGCTGGAGCATGTATCAGTACTCAGTCTTTTTACGGTAGAATAATGTTCCGTTATATGGATACGTGTTCTGCTTATAAATCATCTGCTGACGGACATTTGGATTGTTTCTGCCTTTTGGCTATCATGAATAATGCCATCATAAACATTCAAGAACAAACCTCTATGTGATCATGTGGGTTTAATTCCTCTTGGGTTTATAGTACCTGAGTCACATGGTAACTGTTTAATCATTTGGAGAACTGCCAGGACATTTTCCGAAGCAGCTGGTTCATTTCCCATTCCCACCAACAGTGTCTGGGGATCCTAATTTCTCCCTATTCCCATCAACACTTCCTACAACCTTTGTTAATTCTAATTATCCTAAGATGTGTGACGCAGTATCTCATTGGGGGTTTTGTGTTTTCCTGATTTTTTTTTTCATGTGCTCATTTGCCATTTGTATATCTCCTTTGAGAAATGTCTATTCAGATCCTTTGCCCACTGTAAAATCAGATTATCTTTTTACTATCAAGTTGCAAGTGTTATGGTCTAGATGCAGGTACCTGCTCAGATGTGATTTGCAAGTATTTTCTTTCATTCTGTTGTCTTTTTACCTTATCGATGGTGTCCTTTGAAACACACAGTGTGACACTTTGATGAACTCTAATTCATCATTTTGCTGTTGTTCTTTCTTTTGGTATCATATGTTGGACTCTTTCATCACATTCACGGTCATGAAGGATTTCCTTGTTTTCTAAGAGTTTTGTGCTTTTTGCTGTTGCATTAATGTAGTTGATCCACTTAGTTAATTTTTGTGTGTGGTCTGCTATGCTTTGGATCTCAAGTGTCCTCCAAAGACCCATGTGTGAAAAGGTAGCACTACTGGGTGGTGGCAGAAACTTAAGAAGTAGTGTCCAGTGGGAAGTCCTCATGTCCTTGGTGTGTACTCTTGAAGGGGATAGTGGGACCTCAGCCCTCTCCTCAGTCTCTCTCTCCCTGGCCACAGGGAAGTGGTTTTTGCTCTGTCACGTACTTCTGCCATGATGTACTCACTGCCTTGCCACAGGACCAAATACAACAAGCCCATCAGTCTATGGGTGGATACCTCCAAACCTGAGAGCCACAATAAATATTTTCTAAGTCACTGCCTCAAGTATTTGTCACAATAATGGAAATCTGATTAACACGTGGTATAAGGATCCAACGTCCCCCCTCTGCATGTGAATATCCAGTTGTCCAAGCACCACTGTTGAAGAGACCATTCTTTCCCCCACTGAATGGGGGGAAAGCACCAGATGTCTAAGACTTCCCCTCCTTCCTCATCACCACCATAGGTACCTGCAATGCAGCTCCTCCTCCTAGAAGCAGTTTTCCTCTGCTTTGTTCTTGATAGAAAGTAGGTGCGTTTATGTTGGTGGGTTCTGAGTGAATGACATACAAGGGTGTGCCCTGTCCAAAGCTGTGAAAGGCTCTCCAGGTCTAATGGTGGCCTGTTAGTATTTTTTGGCATCTTTGTCAAAAACCAGGTGAACACAGATGTACAGGTTTATTTCTGGACTCTGTTCTATTCACTTGATCTATATTTCTATCTTTAACCAATACCCTACTATTTAGATTATGGTTGCTTTGTAATAGCTTTCAAATCAGTTGGTGTGTATCTTTATTCTTTTATTCGGGATTGTTTTTGGTTATTCCTATTCAGGGTTTCTTTAAATTCTATGTGGATTTTGGAATCAGCTCCTTAATCTGTACTAAAAAGTTAGCTGGGATTCTGATAGGGATGGTGTTGAATCTGCAGACCAGTTTAGAACTTTTGACCTCTTAACGATGATGCTAAGCTATTGGATGTGGGATGTTTTTCTATATATTTAGATTTTCTTTCAACAATGTTTTATAGGGTTTAGAGTATAAGTTTTGCATTTTGGGTTAAATTTATTCCTAAGTATTTTATTTATTTATTTGGTGCTATCATGGATGAAATTGTTTCCTTAATTTCATTTTTTTTTGGATTGTTCATTGCAAATATTTTGAAATCCAACTAATTTTTTTTTGCATATTGACCTTGTATCTTACACCCTTGCCAAACTCACTTATTAGTTCTGAAGTTCAGAGCCGCAAAGTGAAAAGGCACAGGATGGTTCAGTGAAGTGCAGAGTGCCTTGGTGTCACCTGAACAGAGAGCCAGGAGAGAGAGAGGGCTGCGGGGGTCAAGCCTGAAGGACAGGTGGGCTTGGATTCAGTCTCAGGAGACTGCTGCATGGAGTTGTTTTTAAGCACAGGAATTGATGGAGACGTTTGATTCTGGAGATTGCATGAAAGGTAAATTGAAAGGACTGAGGAACAAGGACACCAATATGGAGGCCGTATCTGCACGGCTCCAGGGATCAGGGGGAGAAAAAGGACCCCGTGAATGTTTCTAAATGAATCAATAATGGAATGACTACTGTATGAAATGGGACCAAATAGTAAGTGACATAACAAGCACTGCATGTCACAGATGAGTGATGATAAAGTCTTGAATTAGCAAACAAGCAGGGAGGGGGGAAATAGGGGTAGGTAGAGCAAAGTCAATGTTTGGTTTTGTTTTTGGTTTCTTACTAAGTCAAGTCATTTAAGCTTAAGTAATCAACTATACATAGGGGTTGAAGGAAAGGAATGATGAATTAGGCTTAGGTTTGGCTGATAATGACCAAAAAAAATTAGATTTAAAACAGAGTCCAGGGGCCAGGTGTGGTGGCACACACTTTTATAATCCTAGTAGCTTAGGAGGCTGAGGCAGGAGGATCACAGGTTCAAAGCCAGCCTCAGCAATTAGTGAGGTGCTAAGCAACTCACTGAGACTCCGTCTCTAAATAAAATACAAAATTGGGCTGAGATGTGGCTCAGTGGTCAAGTGCCCCTGAGTTCAATTCCCAGTACCACCCACCCCCCCAAAAAAAAAATCCAGGCAGCAACCCGGAGCTAGTACAATACAGAGTCAGGACTGGGGTCCCTTTTATCCTGTGGCTGAACATCCTCAACATACTGTCTCATGACACAGGCCAACAGAGCTGCTGCAGAACCCACATCACATCTCTTTCACAGCAAAGGGACTGCAGGAGGGGGCAAGGGAAGGGCATGTTCTCAGTTGTAAAAGAACTGCTTCCTCCAAGTGTTTTCTTTTATACACTCTCATCATTATTCAATAACATCTACTGGGAAAGGGAGGCTAGGAATGTCTTTATTCTGGCAATCAAGCCATCAGCTAAAATGTGGAAGATGTATGGCTGAGAAATAAGGTAGAAAAGAAAATGGAATGTAACTTGACTTCAGGGGTCAAGAATGATTCTTATAATATCCTTGGTGGATAGGAATGCAGAAAGGGGGAGGACAGTTTTAAGGAGGTTTTGGGAGCCATACGAATGATACTTTGATTTGAACACATTTGTTTTGGGTGGCCTATGGGATGTGTGGTGGAGAAAAGCAACAGGTATTTGGAAACATGCACAGAGGAATCCTTATTCCTCTCCCTTGGCCATGTGTGGAGACTACCATTACACACCCACCATGCCTTAAAGGTCTCCAGATTGGGCAAAGATAGAAAGTGGAAAAAAACCCACCCAGGGACAAATTAAAAAAAAAAATACTAACAGGCCACTGTTAGACCTGGAGAGCCTTTCACAGCTTTGGACAGGGCACACCCTTGTATGACATTCACTCAGAACCCACCAACATAAAGGTACCTACTTTCTATCAAGAACAAATCAGAGGAAAACTGCTTCTAGGAGGAGGAGCTGCATTGCAGGCGCCTATGGTGGTGATGAGGAAGGAGGGGAAGTCTTAGACATCTAGCGCTATTGGGAGAAGTACGTACCTTGTTTAAAGTCACACCACCAGGCATGTCAAAGCCATGACCTGACCCCAGATCAGGGTTGCCAGGCTGAGGCCGGTCGCCACTGCACCGGCCAGTAAGAAGCTGACCTGCTCAAGGTGGCAGGGAATAGCAGTCTCCACGCCTTCCAGAGGCATAGCCAAGGATGTAGATGATTTAATCCATTGTTATGAAAGGGGTTTTACAGTGAGCAATTAAGATGAGGTTAAAGCATTAATCACTAATGAATCATTAACTCTGCCCACTATTGTACAGTTAACAAGCTGAGACCAAATTATTAGAGCCAATCCCCAATTAAGAGGAAGACACTGGCTACAAAACACACCGCGAGCCTCTGGCAGGGTGGGGCGCGTCCCTAGGCGCTGCGGGGCCTGGCCTTTCCCAGGCGGGTTAGAACGCACCTAGGGCTTGTGCGCACCTAGGGCTTGTGCGGAGGAAACAGGAACCGCGACTTTTGATGATTATCTCACCTGAAAATCTTTCCCAGTCCACCTCCTTGAGGTCTGGATTCCATTCCTGTAGTAAGAATCTGCTGGTGAAAGGAGCGCTTGGAATGGAGCCAGATAAACGGGCGGGGCCAGGGTGCAGGAGGGGAGGCGCAGGGGTGGGTTGCACCGGGAAAGCTTGACATCAAAAGCTAAGCCCCGGGGGCTCTGGGGTTCGTACTCTGGGCGTCCTTACTGTACACCGCCTGTTGGAGGGACGCGGGCTCTCGGGAGGCTGAGTCAGGAATCGCGTGCTGTCCCGCTTAGTTCTAGTGGGCTCCGGCAGTTTCCCCAGAAATTGTCAATTCACCGATTCATTTGAGCAAGCGAGGGAGGGACTGGCATTCCCTCCTTCCGCCAGAGGGGTTGGGGACCGGCGGAGATTATCTCTCCAGTGGGACATTTCCCATCTCCCTAAACATTAAATACATGTTTAAAATAAATAGAGCGGAGCTGTCCCAGTTCGGTTGCTGATCTCCAACCGATGCCCGCCCCACCGGTTTCTCTGTGCAGGCGGCCCCGTCCCTCCCACCCAGCCCAGCCGGGATCGGATCGCCCCGCGCCTCCCCGTTCCCAGGTGGCTCAGGTGGGAGCTCAGACATACCGAGCAGAGCTGGGAGAGGTGGAAACCGACGAGTGACCAGCAACCCGGACCCGCAGCACAGAACCCTAGGACACCGCGCTAGAGGGCTTTCGTAGTTCGGCGACTGCTCTCCGGACCCCACGGAGCCCAAAATCAACTACCATATGAGACGGTGCCCTCGGTCCCCGGCGTTTTGACAGGTGAGAAATGGGATGGCGAGCTTCTCCAACCGAAGTCGACAGCCACTGAACGCTGTGTGGACACATCGCCCTACTGTGCAGGAAGAGGCTTCTTCAGAAAGGGAAAAACCCCAAAGCTGGAATGCTCCCACCGGCAAGGGTGGCTGAGGGCCGCGGGGGCTTGAGTGGCCCATTCCACGCGGGCTCGGGCTCTGCGGGTCAGCCCAGCAAGCCCCGCAGCTCCAGCAGCTGCGGCACCCCGCCTGACTCCGCCCTCCTCAGGGTGCGGTCTAATCCGACGTGTAGTAGCCCCGCCCCCGTGCTCCGAGAGCCCCGCCCTGGGCCCCACCCAACCTTGGTTCCCCGCAGTTCTGAAGATCCACCTGTTTCTCCTGATTGCCAGCCAAAGTGGACTTTGGCTGGGCGGCGGCTAGGGGGGGGAAGGGCGTGTCTCCAAGGCTCTTGGAGCGAGATGGTCCAAATTAAGGCCTCTCTCAATCTCGTCTCTTGTGCTTGAAACAGCACTGTAGCTTTCCTCCCTTGCACCATTAAACGACCATTCCCAACTGATTCACGCTTCCCTTTGGTGGATACTAATGGCATAATCTGAGCCAAACCTGCAGTATCTTTATGGAAGATTCAAGAACTAGTGGATGTGAATTTTGGAAAAGTGAATGTAGGCTTGCAGAACAGTGAGGGGGTGGGAGAGGTCTTACCCTTGGGATTCCTGAAAGACTTATATCCGTCCCAAGCCGGAGCTAGCAGTCGGGTTTTGGAAGCCTTGCCCCACGTTTGCCAGAACCTCTGCGAAGTGTATTCAGTGGTCATGATGCTCAGCAGCGGGACCATGAGCTTCAGGGTCACCCAGAGCTTTAATGCTTTTTAGCAAGCGGCTCTCACCTCCAGTCTAAGTAATGGATTCCAGCCCCACTACTGGGCCTGACAGTGAATCTCCCACCTTAGAACTGCTTGGCCAGACAAGGGAAGAAGGTTATCTAAATCTCCCCAGAAAAGCACTTAACAGCTAGCGCCCACTCCTCAGGATCTCAGTTCCCAATATAGCCTAATGAGTTCTTCTTAGGAATCGAAATAAGGAGAACCCAGGGCCTCGCATTGTTTTTCTATTCATCTTTCCATATGCAGTTTTTCTATTACTTCCTTTCCCTCTTCTATAATTTAGTTACATCTGAGAATGGATGCTCTTCTAAATCATCGCTCTAGGTATTAACAGTGAGCCACATTCGGATTGCAGAGCCAAATCCTTGGGAAATAATCATAAAAACACTGATAGCTAAGACCATTGAAGCCTTGCTATGTTATAGCGCTTTTCCAAGAAGTTTACATCTACTCAGATAAGCCCACAACAACCTCATCTGGAAGACACAATTGACCTCAGAGGCACAGAGAGATTGCCTGGAATAACAGGAAGTGCCAGCCAGTTCATGATCATACTGCGTGTTCAGGAGACACTGCTGAATAAACTCTTCTTATTTCAGAGGGAGAGCAAAAGGATAGAAAAAAAGGAGGAGAAGACGAGGGGAGGAGCAATGGAGAGGAGACAAAATGGATAATCACATAAATGATCTAAAGAAAGTGATGCTGGGGAGCTGGGGTTGTGGCTCAGTGACAGAGCGCTTGCCTTGAATATGTGAGGCACTGGGTTTGATCCTCAGCACTACATAAAAATAAACAAAATAAAGATATTGTGCCCATGTACAACTAAAATTAAAATCTTTTTTTAAAAAAAGTGATGTTGATGGGATGGGCAAAGTCACAGGTACCCAGGACTGTGGAAAGGAGGAAGACAGAGCAAATATATTCACCTGGGACCAGTGAAGTTGGGAGTTCTCAGAATAAATCATCAGATCACCCCTATTAAAAGCAGGACATTAAAGGATGAAGAAGACGGTAGGCCAAACTGAAAGAACTTTACATACACATGCATAGTGTTTGTGCTTTTCTTTTTCCTTGCTAAGAACTAATATCACTTGGTCCACCCCATCCATTTCCCCCACACAGATCCTTGTAAAGGAAAAGTGCAGGTATTACTTCCTGCCTCTTGGGGGAATTATTGTATTCAAATTCTTACTGACAAGCCTACTATATACAACGCAATAGATGAAGGTCCAGGTTACCCATTCCTGGCTATGTAATAGCCTCTCATAACCGGCCAGAACAGGGACTGTGTCCTGCTGTGACACTCCCATAATACCCAGCCCCAGGATACTCATCCATCTCCTAACTCGTTTCAGGAACCGGTGAGCAGTACAGAAATATTGTGAAGCCCTGAGAACCGCTATCACCCCATGTATTATTGCCTTATGTCGGGCACTTGGTTGAAGTCTTCACGGGGGATACTTATTCCATCTTTTTCACACACATCCCCCCGCGAGTTAGTGCCCATATAAATGGGAAAAAGGGGGCTGTGGCGCTTCACTAATATGCTGAGGACCTACAGGTAGTAGTTGGTGTGCAGCTAAGGCTCTGGCCACATTGTCCTGGGTGCTCAAACCAGGCGGGGGCAGAAGGACTCCTGCAGCAGGAATCCAGGTTACCGCAGGCAGTGGCCCTGCTTCCGAGGTTAACCGCGGATATAGCGGCAGCTTGGGTCAGAGTCCTGGCCACTCTTCGCCCTGAACTTCACCAGACTGCAGGAACTTCTCAAGACCGCGGGGACTCCGAGATTTCTTCCCTGCCCCTGAGTCTGGTGCCAAAGAATTAAGATTACTGCTCCCTACGCTCTCTGAGGTAGAGCCCACCCAGCAGCGGCACAGAGCGCTCCAGGACACTCTCCACTCTCGGAGCGCAGCAATTAATCCCACTCGCGGTTAACAACTCTGGGTTGGTTGGTGTTTGGGCAGACAAGAGAGGCGTGGAGCTCAAAAAGAGAATTAATTCAATCCTCGGAGAATTAATTTCATTAACTCTTGGTGGCAAGGATGGCACCAGCCCTGAGATCGGCACAGTGATCTGAGAGCGGCCTTCCCCGCGACGCAGACGGGAAAGGGGGCGGGGAAGGGCAGGGACCTCTGGAGCTACGGGACGCTCAGATTTCGCCCCGGAAGGTGTGGTAGGCGCTGCTTATTGGGATGGAAGTAGCACCCCGCGATCAGCTATTGGACTATGGAGGAACTGGGGACACGTAGCATCAGAGTCTTAGGCCCCTACACCTGCAACCCACCGCACGCACGCACCGGGGAAGAGCGTCTCTGGTCGAGAGCCGCTGCACACCGGATGGCGACGATTCTGCGTTGTAGTAAAGTATGCCCAAATTAGCACCGAAGGAACCCCGAGCTCCAGCGCACTCCTCTGCGTTCTCTGACCCACCTAGTCCATCACCGTTCACTCCTCAGGTACCCCCAAATTCACTCCCCCTGTCTCAGCGCGTTCAATCAGAATCAAATCCAAACAAGAAAATCTTTAATTCTCTTTCCAAACACCTTGAAACTATTCATACAGTTTCTCAAACTATATTTTTCTGACTTATTCCTTCCCCTTCCGGAAACCAAGGTTAGGAGCAGTGGACCCTTGAATATCGAGGATCCGGCGCTGGCAGGGAAAAGAGCAGGGTGCCCAGCGGAGCCACCCTCCAGCATCAGAACCTGGGGACAGAGGTTGTCAATGGAAGTGCCCAGAGGGCCACCTCCAGCCTGACGGCTGGTCCTTCCCTATGAGTCGGGAGCAGGCGCGCGACCCTAACCCAAGCCCGGCAGGCGGCTTGCAGGAGGGACGGGGAAAGAGTGGCCCAATGAGGGGTCCAGGAGAGAAAGGGTACGGGACCGTGCACTCGGTTCGCAGTCAACACGCAGCAGGCTCCTTAGTCCCCCTTAGAGGGTCTGCCACGGCTTCCCGATGGCCTGGATGTGCTCCTTGGCTTTCAGACGCAGCGCAGCGATGCTGCTGTTGCGCGGGTCCGCCTCGTCCAGAGGAAACTTGTCCCCGAAGCCCGGCCCGCATGGGTAGGCGGGCGGCGGCGGCCCGAGAGGCTGCAGGCCGGGACCCAGCGGCGGGGAGTTCAG
>NW_025999990.1:10289535-10332674 GCF_001458135.2 Marmota marmota marmota | reverse complement strand
CTGCAGCGCTGTGGCGCCCCCTCCGGGCAGCGGCGGCCGAGCCACGACTCCAGCTGGCAGGGCGCCCCCTGGTGGCCCGCCGCCGCTGCCGGGGCCGGCCCCGAGGGGAGCCAGACCCGCCGAGGGCGGGGAGCGGCTGAAAGAGAGGAGGGGCGAGTCCTGCAGCTTCATGGACGACACTTCCAGCTTCTCCTGCCGTCGCCACTTGGCCCGTCGGTTCTGGAACCACACCTGCAAGACAAAGCACAGCGGACGTCGAGGTCGTAGGCTATGACTCCTGCCCGACTCCTGCGCCAAAGGCCGACTGGCTAGTTTGACCCCCCTCCCCCCCAGCTCCAAATAAAATTAGTACTGACTATTTTGCACCTGCGGAGAGGGGCTTGGGCCTTGGTTTCTTTCATCCCCTACGACTCCCTTCATCCCCACCTTTCCTTCCATCCGATTTCTTTATTTTCTTTTTCATTGTTTTTTTTTTTTCTTTTTGTCTTTTCCCTCCGGTGAATCTCTTTGTCCCATCTTAGTCCTCTGAGGCATCCACACCCTTTCCCCTGTTGACCGCACCCATAGCTCTCATTGTGCTTGCATCTGATTCTAATTCCTGACATGGAGCAGATGCTCAGAAAGAAAAAAAAAAAAAAGTGAGTGTCACTTTGCTCTGGACCATAGGCCCTTGAAACCAGATCTCTGTGACCTGCTGGATGGCAGCCTGTCTTGATACTTGAGTTAAGATTTTGCTTTTTCCCAGTATGGTATAATTCTCAATTACTATGTGTTTGTCTCATACCTTGTTATATCTGCCTTTTCGTCTCTATTATAAACGTGGGTATAAATAAATACTGGCAACATCAGAGTTGAATACAGCTATTTCCATGGATTATTAGTTATCATATAGATAGAAGCAAATGGGCTTATTTTACCATATGCACATTTCAATTATTGCTTTAATAAGGTTTTCATTTTATTTCATTGATAGTTGTTTAGTGTTTCTGAAGTTTCTTATGGATTACTTTCACAGGTTACAATGTTCAAGTTTATTGTACCTACTTTTACTTTCTGGTTGACATTATCCTAAGATATTAGCTCAGTAAGTATTCAAGGGTTTTTTCCTTCTTGCTATTCATATAGTCCTGGCCAAGCTTTCATTGGTTTCTTGCAGTGAATCCTCCACTACTGACAAAAGCACCAGAATGGAATGTAATTAACGTTTCACCACCAAGTTCCACTCTCGCAAACAGAACAGAGAGAATTGGTTTAGTTTAGGGGAGAATACAGAAGAACTTTGGTCAAACAGATGGCTTCAGTATTGTGCTTATGAAGGGAAGGGAGCAAATAGTTGCAACCTTAAAAGGGAGAAAGCAGATTTATGTTGGACAGGAAGGTGAGGGCAACCTAGGAGAGCTAAGAAAACAATAGTCCAGCACTGAGTAGGGCATGGTAAATGTGTGCAAGGTTGGAATTTGGGAAAAAAGAGGAAAGAAGAAAAATGTAAGCATCCCTGTCCCCTTCCCATAAAGATTTATCTGCATACCCAAGGCCCTGAACCACCAGGAAATATTAGATGTTTGGCTACATTAGAGAAAAGAGAAACAGGTTGGGGTGAGGGTTCCCTTCCCACTACCACTGGGGCTTCCCTTATTGCCAGAAACTGCGCTCTAGCTCTCTGTTACAGTATCCAAGTTCATATAGCTGAAGCCTGGGAGAGTTCGCTATCATACTGTTCTCCTGATGCCTCCAATGCTAGAGGAGATGCTGGCTAGTTCTCCTACACCATCTGAATACACCACACGCAGATGTTAAGAACTGCTATATGCTGAGCACTCTGCTGGCCCTATAGTCACAGAGAAGTCACGCTGTTTTCAAGATTCTCACAACTCAGAGAAGCCAAAACCCCTGAACAAGTAAAGTGGGACAACCGAAAAAAGGTGGGGTCAGGTGCAAAGAGTAGTGCAAAGGTGGGCTTCAAGCTGCCTTACCTGCATGATGTAGGGCACTGAAAGCCTTGGCCTCTCCTCTTTCTTCATCTTTGGCTTGTATTCTCCCCCTCTCTACCAAACCCTCCCTCTAATGGAAAGCAGGTGCTAAAATTTCCACCCCTTCAATGAAATGATTGCCGCTTTACTGCCCCAAATTAGGAGAAATTGAACTGTCCTTGCTAGTTAATCCTGAGTCACATTAGTGAACTTTTTAAAAACCACGACTTTTACTCATTACTTTAAACCCCTAACCTAAGCAAAAGAGACAAAAAGGCAAGAGCTTGTTCCCTTTTACTTTAAAGACACAGATAAAAGCACCAGACACCTGAGTATCCTTACTTCCTGGAAATCTAATTTCATAGACACACTCAAGAATCCCATCTCAGTTCCACTGCCTTTCAGATGCACTGAAATTTGTTCCCAGTGTCTCTCTTTCAGGCCTCTCTAAACTCTCCCAATTTGGAAATCCTCCCAGATTTTTCACAGATGACTAGCAAATATTTAAGGCTTTCAAATATTTTAATGATCAGGGATTAAAGATAATTCAGCTTTAATTAAAGCGAAAACCCCTTTACAATAAAAAGAAAAGGCCTCTGCAGCGCTAAATTTCGGTTGGACGTGCACCAGAGAAGGAAAAATCACTTTCTTAAATCCACTTTCTTAAGTTTCAACTGCGGTCTGGCGCAAGGAGACAGTGTTTTCCTTTTCAACAGGATGTGCGCGGCAAGGGTGGTATTTGGGATCTCAATCCAGCGACCCTCTGGTCTCTGCCTACATTCCCTTTCTGCGCAGCACCGTCCCCCCAACCCCATCCCGGCTTTTATCTCAAAAGTCATTCTCAATTCCTCCTTTTAGTTTAGAAGAGGGAGATCCACCCCAAAAGGGGGATCGTCCTATAAACTCGGACATTCTGCCAGAAGACGGGTGCGTGGGGGAACCTCTGGGCTTGCCAAGCCGAAGAAACACGATAATAAATGCGTGGATGCCCGGGAATCCAGAGAAGCACTGGCTGCAGTTTAGGCCTGGGCCCTCCCGGATCCCAATCCCTTAACTCGGGCGTTTTACCTGGACGCGGACCTCGGGTAGGTTGACCTTGCCCGCCAGCTCCTCCCGGCTGTACACGTCAGGGTAGTGGGACTTTTCGAACGCGCGCTCCAGCTCGTGCAGCTGGTACGTGGTGAAAGTCGTGCGGTTCCGCCGGTGCTTCTTCTTGGGCTGCTCCTCCTCCGACAGCTTCGCGTCGCCAGCGGCTGGCCCGACAGGCAACCCTGGACTCGGCCGTGCCTCCCCCGGCTCCTTGGGACAGTAGGGGCGAGAGGCTGGGGCGACGAGGCCCCTGAGGGTCAGAGACACTCCCGGGAGCATCCCTGGGCCTACCATGCCTCCTCGTAGTGTCTGGCCAGCCCAGCTATGGCAAAGAGTTGGCCCTCGAGAGGTCGTGGGTGGGTGGTCGTGCAAGGGGTTCCTAAGCATCCTCTGGACGCAAGTTGGAAGCTCCCGTCGTGGACAGTACCCCCACCCCCGCGCCCAGTCGCCTCAAAAGTTAAGGAAGGGACGCTCTCCTTTTGCAGAGTGCCTCGAGGGCCCCGCAGCAGCCTGTAGTTGACACTCACCTTCGTACTCCGGGACCGGCGCGGGTGCTGGTGGCGGGGAGGGCTCCGCTCCTCCCCCAGGCGCCTTGGGACAGGCGGGCCGCGCGCCCAGCCTTCGCTCCCGCTCCTTCGCTACCCGGGCGCCCCGTTCCGCCGGAAAGGTACCGAGGATCCCGTCATCCTTGGTAAAGCCCAGGATGGCCTCGATGCTGTGCAACCGCGAGGTGCTCCCGCCTGGACTGCGGAGCAGGTGACCCGCGAGCGAAAAGCTCCCGTTGGCCATGGCGGGCGCGCAGCCCGGCAGGTGCATGGGGAGCGCCTGGAGGAAGGCTGGCGCTTTGGAGATAGAAGAGGTTCCAAGCGGACTCTTTCCAACTGTACAGGTCAGGGTAGTGGGACTTCTGGAACGCGCGCAACCGCACGGGTTCTACCCACGGTCAAGCTCGGCTTGCAACCCCGCCCAGGCCGCCTGCGCTAGAGATGGGCGAGCGCTCGACCGTCCGCCGCCTGAGTCGCTGCAGAAGTTGGAAGTTCGGCGGCGGAGCAACTGGGGCTCCGGAAGCTAAAGCTGGGAGCGGGCTAGTCCGGGGCTCCTCCTCTCACGCCCGGACCGGGCCCCTTCTCTCAGCCCCTCCCCCCTCAGAGGGGCGGGTCCTTCTCCTGCCCAGCCTCGGGGTCCTAGCCCTGCCACTCCAAGGCCAGCACTAGGAACGTTCCCCACCCCCCCACTCCCCTGCACCTCTTGATCATCCTTTTTCAAATACCACCAACACTCTCTGGGGTGTAGAGGTGGGATGTTTGACGGGCTTGGGGGCTCCCGTCGGCTAGCCTGATTTCCCCTGCTTCCCTGCCCCAGTCCTGCCTCAAAGGCCCTGACCTCCTTGGGTTCCCCTCTTCCGCTCGCTACTTTCACCTCCCCACTGCGGCTCACCTCCCCTGTAGGGCTGCACACCCAGGCTTGGAGACCGGGCACCCCTTGAAAGAGCCAAGATCCGGGCCCAAGGCTTTGCAGTTCTGAGGGGTAGGGAGGTCAGTGCACACTCCCAGTTTGAATCATCTCTCGTCCTGTTTTGTAACCCCACCCGCACTCCTCTTTCAGCCCAGTGGTCCGAAGTCCCAGACATCGGGTTTCTTTAGTCTTTGTCTGTTTTAACTACCCCCTAAGACGTGCAGGAGGGCAGCCTCTCTCACTCTCTTTCCCGCTAAAGCAGCGGGTGGGGCCATCTGCAGGTCCGGTGACCTCAAGAGCTGGGAGGCCGAGAGAGCCACAAGCTGCTGAGCTGATACCGGGCAGCACACCCGCAAGGGTTCCTCGCTATCTCTGCCCTGGGGGAAGGACAGGGCCCTTTACAGACAGGCACCTTTCTTCTAGCTCCCGACACTTCTCCTGGCCAAGGAGAAGACCCAAAGCTGATGGGGAAGAATCTTCGCCCACGAGACAGCCCGCGCTTCCCTGAGGTTTACCGGCATAATCCGCTTGCGTTTCTTCCCCCTATGGGGCCCCTTGACCCAGAGCTACTCAAAGGCTAAGCAGAAGGATGATTTGTGAGGGCGAGTGTGTTTTCACGTCCCGCGGTGCTGATGGACAATGGCACTGGGAACATTGCAACCTTCCAAGTGGAGCAGGAGCCCAGCCTTCCTGGACTATTAACTGGGAGCATGAATTAAAATACTCCCCCCAAAGCTAAAGATCTAGGGAACCACATTCCTCAATTATTTTGGTAGGTCCTCTGATCTCCATCTCAGCGGTCACTTCTCTACCCCCCTTTCCTTTCTTCCTGCTTGCATCCAGACACTCCTTTGCTGCGTCGGTTCTGCTGGCCCAGTTCTGCCCTTGGCGAGGTTGTGGGCCTCGTAGGTCGTGGGCAGTACCCCTGGCCTTGAGGAGTTTATAGCGTCCAGTCTGAGACAAGGCAAAGGAGAAAACATCCGCCCTCGGAGATTGGCGTTAGAAGACTATTTGCGAAGGAAAACTGAATACCTTAAGGATTGTTAAATGATTACTTCTCCCTGATAGGCATATGGGGAGGGGGTCATTAATAGCTGTATTTTAAATAAAACTACAAATAGGTAATTTAAAATAGCAAGCACGCTTGCATTTGCAGTGGATTGAAATTATTTTCTGTTTTAAGAAAAAAGCTAAATGAAAATTAATAGCACTTCATGTTTTATAGTTTTAGTTTTAAGAAGACTTTACATTTTTCATATCATCTGATCCTCACAATGCTGTAAAATGGTCCCCATTTTACAGATAAGGAAACTGAGGATCAAAATGAGACAGCTACAAAGTGGAGGGGTCAGGACCAGAGTTCAGGCCAACTGACTCCTTGTCCTGGATTTTCTGGCTGCAGCACCTTGGTAATTATTGTTTAGAGGGTTTTTAATTTTTAATTTTTATTTTATTTATTTATTTTAAGAAAGCACATCTTTGCTGCAATCTGCAATTCTTCCCTGAAGAGTCCCTGAATTATGGCTGAAGTGGACACATCGCCAGCATTTGGAAGAAATAAAGTCAGAATCCATTGAGAATGGCCATGGGCATCAATGTCCAGAGAGACTTACAAACCCACAGCAGGTTCCACTGTAGACCAGGTGAAACATATCCCCAGCCCCTCATCAGCCATCTGGGCAGTTCAAGTTGCTGCCCAAGACATTGCCCCTTCTTAGGTGCCAGTTACATAGACCAAGTGGTCCAGGGATGAAGTGACCGGAGGGCAGATGTAGATATTATTAATCGGTGTTTGTTGCTTCCCTTCTGAGAATGCTTTTTATATAAACTTCCTCAATATTAAATTGATCTTTATAATCACCACCAAATGAAGATTGGCAGCCATTTCTTAAGCTCCTGCCCACACAGTGCTAAGGGGTTTATGGCCTTGTTTTCCAAAGTTAATACCTTCTAGAACTGCCCAGCTCTTCCTAATAGGTCCAGGTGAGGTGAGCTTTTATTTACTATTTATTTCGAAGTCTCAGGAGAAAAGCAGAAAGACTTCAACAGCCGCTGGTGAGGGCCTGCAGGGCTGGGCTGAGCTGGACAGGGGAGCTCGCTGCCTTTGTGTGGGACATAAAGAGCCAGTCAATACCATTGTGGGCGCGGTGGAGGGTACTCCAAGCAATCAGCCGGGGGTCATTGTTAGGGGCTAATCTACATGTGTATTTCCCAAGAACTCGATTAGGGAAGATGAATGGACTCCGCCATGTCCCTAATTCTTCTAGCTCAAAGCTGCATTTTTCCAGCAGTTATGCTAGTTCATAATCAGCCCTGCTTCAGGGAAAGTAGGGAGCCTGGCTTCTGAACTCCACCTCTGTTTAATTCATTAATTCATTAGATGGATCAAAGGAAGCTCCCTCCTCCCAGCCCCCACCTGCAGCTGACCTTAGACACAGATAGAGCCCCATTAAACTTGGCATGGTTCAGGCACACATTTTCAGAAGTGTAGAAGTTCTAGTATAAAATGGCTCTGTTTTCTTGGCTGTGTGCAGGGATGCTATTTTCTGCACGTACAGTAGATGCACTGTTTTACCTGCCATATTCTTTAAGAGAGATGGACCTCTACAGAGCAGAGTCCCCAGACTTGGAGCAGGAAGAGGGGATGTCTATGAATCAATGCCACTTGGCTACATGATGTAGTTTTGCTTCTCAGTGCTTTTTGATGTTTGGGTGAAAAATGTCTATTTCAGGGTCTATGGGACATCCCTTCACAGAGTGCACAAAACCAACTTGATCATCTCCATGGGGATTATCCCTTGAGTAGTCTTTTAACCCTGGAACTCCCTACCTGTGGCATTCCACACTTGGGGACCACCTCCTCCCACTGCTGATACGTGTTCAGGGAAGGCAACTTAAGTTTAGTTTTAGAAAAACCCAACCTATATATCATTAAGTGCACACACAAATCCATGCACTGAAGTTCCACAAAATTCAATTAAAGAGTTAAATATATACATAGTTTATTTACTGAACTCTTAACTATCTATGCTAGCAAGTATATGCCATACTCTTTTGAGTACTTTACATGGATTATCTAATTTAGTCTTTACAATATCCCTATGGGGTAGACACTACTGTTACCCACCTTACAGTTAAAGAAACATCGTTACCCACTTTACAGTTAAGGAAACAGGCAAGTCACACAGCTGACTTCACCTGGAGGCAGGATTTGAACCCACGTGTTTTGTTCAGTTATACAACTTTCTAGCCACTATGTGTACCACCTTGCAATGTGGTGTGTGTGTGTGTATGTGTGTGTATGCGTGTACCTGTTAATTCTCCTGTGGTTATCAGAGAACCAGTAAATAAAATAAGAAATTTGGGGAGTTCAAGGAAATAGGAAAAATATAGTTCAAAGTCAAGTGGGAATGAGGAAGGTAGGAAGTGTCGTCTATAATTTATTTTCAGTTGAAATGATGGCAGATTTGCTAAAAAACAAGTTACCATTCAACTTTTCAAGGCTGTCTCATGAAGTTTGGGGAACTCTCTCTGTTCCCAGAGTTCCAAATTATTCTCAGTGATTTCTGGTAATATAGTTTTAAGCATTTGAAGTATATTTTGAAGTATTTGCCTTTGAGATTGTGATTTCTCCTCCACATAGGGTGAATGTCCCTTATCCAAAAAATGCTTGAAACAAGAAATGTTTTAGATTTGGGTGTTTTCTCAATTTTAGAATACTTGCATATGCATACTGAGTTATCATCAGGATGGGTCCCCAAATCTAAACACGAAATTAAATTATACTTCATATACACTTTATACACAGTCCTAGATAACTTTATACAATTCTTTTAGGACTCCTGTCTTTTGACTGCAACTTGTCATGTGAGGTCAGGTGTGGAACTTTCTGCTTGGGGGCATCACATTGACATGCAAAAAGTTTCAGAGTTTGGAGCATTTCAGATTTTTAAATTAGGGATGCTTAACCTGAATTATATATTGGACATCGTGGGCATAATATGCAAGTTGCTGGCAAAAGTTGGAAAAAACTCTGAAGCTAAGCTATCTCTTTAATATTGACAAATTGAATCCAGAGATGAAGACAGGATGCGTGTTCATCTCTCACTGCCAGGTCCTCCTGATTGATGAACTATTTTCCTACTTGAAGCACCAGAGAAGGTATATCAGAAAAACATTCTGAGAGGTGTTTATCAGAAACTTCATTTTTAATCTGTGGGTAACTAATAATGAATACTCTTGGCCACTTTTGTAAGAATAGGACTTTGGCACAGATGATAAACATCACACACCTCATATACACCAGTTTACTACTCAACATGACAAGCTGAATATTCTCTAAAATTTTCAGATTGACTTAAATTAAATGTTAATTATTTATATATTGTTATTGTTAGGAGTAAGATATTGTTAGGAGTAAGAACCCCATCACATAGTTGTGGCACATATACCATCAGAGAATGAAAAGAGGCATTTGTGGCTGAGTGGGGTGCCCTCCCTGGTCTTATGGCAGCAAACATTTCATCTGGTCAGAGGTGGAAACGGGGCAGTTGGGAGCTGATGTGTTTCCCAGAGGTAACTGTCCTTGTACATCAGAACGGAGACCACAGCTCTTTACAGAACATCCAGCAAAGAGCAGAAGCCCATCCTCCTTTACCATGCCCATGGCTTCCCAGTTAGGCTATTTTCAGAAACAGGATCCCTTAAAACTAGTTCCCTGCTGAGCGTGGTGGTGGCTTATGCTTTATAATCCATCCACTCAGGAGGCTGAGGCAGGGTGATCACAAGTTCAAGGCCCGCCTCAGCAATTCAGTGAGACCTTGTCTCAAAATGAAAAATAAAAACAAAGGCCAGAGATGTAGCTTAGTGGCCCAGTGCTTGCCTAGCACGTGCAAAGACCTGGTTCCATCCTCAGCACCACAAACAAAACAAAAAGACAAACACAAAAAACTAGGGCTGGGGAGGCTGGGGTTTTGTCTCAGAGGAAAAGCGCTCACCTAGCATGTGTGAGGCACTGAGTTCGATCCCCAGCACCACATAAAAATGAAATAAAGGTATTGTGTCCACCTATAACTAAAGAATATTAAAAAAAAAAAAAAACACTAGGGCTGGGTTTGTGGCTCAGTGGTAGAGTGCTCGCCTGACACACGTGAGGCACTGGGTTCCATCCTCAGTACCACATAAAAACAAAATAAAAATATTGTGTATCCATCTACAACTAAAAAAATAAAATATTAAAAAAAATCACAAAAAACTGGTTTCCCATTAAGTTCCCTGTTGTCTCAGAGTCTCCTATGTGGTAGACCAATAAGGGGATCTTTGATGATTATCTTGTTCTATCCTCTCATGTCTACCTCCTACCTTTCCTTCTTACTCCCTCCTACCTTTCCTTCTTACTCGTGGGTCCAGGGAAATTAAGTGATTTGCCAACATGAGAACATCTGTGGTCGAGCTTGGACTAGAGCCCTGTGTCAGCCCTCCCTGTCTCTCCAGGAGGCCACTGGGCCTACCACCTGCTTGCTGAGCTCTTAGGTTCTCCCACTCAGGTCCCATGCTTGTGTAGGCCAGTCTGTGTGCAAGCACAATGAAGTTATTCTTCACCCCACACCCCCCGTCATTTACCAACCCAACTGTTTGGGGTCCCCAGATTGCTTTTATAACTGATGCAAGTCCAAGTAACCTCTATGCAATTTTTAAAAAGCCCCCTGACAATATATTTACTCCTTCCTGTCCATTGGTGTGTTTAAACCAGCTCCCTGATTTGTGAGAGCAGATGGGTAGCATCTTGTCCCAGATCTAAATTCAGTGATTCACCTTAGGAGCTTGACACTAGCCATAGTAGGAGTGTTTGTATCACAGAAATTGGCAAACACTAAAAACCAGTAGGCCTCCCAGTTAATGCTTTTAAAACAGGTTGATATCATATCACTGCTCCTATCTCCCCAAAGAGTGAAGGAATCAGGAAGTGTTTATTAATAATATTATTAAAACAAAACAAAACATGATCTATTGAGCCAAAGAATGTTCATCTTTTTGTTTAAAAATGACAATTTGCATCACCATCTCAGAGTACATAAATAAAAGAGGGCAATTGGATTTCGCTCCCCCGCCCCGCCAAAATGGACTTTTTTAACTTGTTAGGAGCAAAGCTATATTAAGATAATGCCTCTTTACTTGTTTTCTAATTAAACTAATTGAATTCAGAGTGTCTAGGGAGAAGCACTAGAGACATTTATCTCAAGGGGATGATAGTCTTGAAGCTCATCAATCCTCTTAGAGTGCTAAGAAGGTAAATCAGAGGACGCCATTTGCAGCAGCCTCGACAAGCCCCCACCCCTGGGGCTGGGGCTGCAGCTCCTGGGGCCTCTTCTTTCTGCAAGAAGAGTTCCTGGGAGCCAGTTCACAAGCACTTACTGATCATGGACACGCAAAGTTAACACTCACATTCTTTATCCCCTCCTCCCAATGGCGGTGGGCTTCTAAAAATAGGAGTTTAATGGATTCGACTTTATAAGTTTTCATTTGGAGAGCTACAGTTTCTGCTTTCAATTCTTTTCAATGTATACCAGAAGTGAGATTGCTAGATCATGTGGTCTTTCTCTTCAATTTTTTGAGGAACTGCCCTATCATTTTCCACAGGAGCTGCACCAGTTTACATTCCTATCGGCAAATATGTGCAAGGGTTCCAATTTCTCCCCCTCCTTGATAATGCTTTTTCTTTTCTTAAAAAAAAAAAAAAAAAGTCTTCCTAATAGGTGTAAAATGGTGATCTTATTAGGATTTTGCTTTGCATTTTCCTAATGATTAGTGACATTGAACACTTTTCATATATCCATTGGCTATTTGTATGCCTTCTTAGGAAAAAATATCTCTTTGGGTTCTTGGTTTATTTTTCAAAAATCAGGTTATAAGTTTGTTTGTTTGTTTTAACTGTTGACCTATATGCATCCTGGTACATTTCGGCTGTTGATACCTTATCTGATATATGATTTGCAAGTATTTTCTTCCACTCGGTAGGTTGCCTTTTAATTTTGTTAAATGTTTCCTTTGCTGTGAAGAAGACTTTTAGTTTGATATAGGCCCAGTGTTTATTTTTGCTTTCATCACCTGTGCTTTTTGGTGTTGTGCCCAGAAATTCATATCTAAGAACAACATCAAGAAGCTTTTCCTTACGTTTTCTTCTCAGAGTTTTAGTTCCAGGTCTTAAATCTTTAGTCCATTTCTAATTGATTTTTTTGTACGTGGTGTAAGATAATGGTCCAATTTCATCCTTTTGCATGTGGATATCCAGTTCCCCATCACCATTTATTAAAGAAGCTATCCTTTCCCTGTTGTGCAGTCATGATATCCTTAGAGAGAGAGAGAGAGGTAGTTGGCCATACATGTATGGGTACATTTCAGGGTTCTCTATTTTGCTCCATGGCTTTTCTCTTTGTGCCAGTACTATAGTGTTTTGATAACTATAACTTTGTAGTATAGTTTGAAATTAGGAAGTGTGATTTCTCCAGCTTTGTTCTTTCTGAAGATTGCTTTGACTATTTTGTTCCAGACAAATTTTAGGATTGTTTGTCCACTTTCTGTTAAAAAAAAAATTGATAGGGATTACATTGTATCTGTACATCACTTTGAGTGGTGTGAACGTTTAAATTATATTAATCCTTCTGATCCAAGAACTCAGGATATCTTTCCATTTATTTGTGTCTTCTTCAGTTTCTTTCACCAGTGTCTTACAGTTTTCAGTGTACGGCTTTTTCACCTCCTCAGTGAGATTTACTTTCGCAATCACTTTTTTATTCTAATGCCATTGTACACAGGGTTGTTTTCTTAACTTTTTTCAAATAGTTCATTGTTTCTGTACAGAAATGCACCTAATATTTATGTTGACATCCTGAAATTTTTCTGAACTCATGTTTTAAGTTTCTTTGAAGGAGTTTTCAGGAATTTTTATCCATAAAAACATCTGTCATTTGCAAACAGAGACAGTTTAACTTCTTCCTTTCCAGTGTGAATATTTTTAAATTCTTTTTCTTGCTTAATTGCTCAGGGGAGGACTTGCAGTATTATGTTGAATAGATGTGGGGAACTGGGCACCTTGTCTTGTTCCTGATCTTAAGGGGAAAGCTCTCATCTTTTCATTATTGGGTATGATATTAGCTATGGGTTTATCATATATGGTCTTTTAAATGTTAAGGTAAATTCTTTTATAGCCAAGTTGTTGAGAGTTTTTATTGTAAATATTAGAGCATAAATGAGTGAAATGTATCCTAGAAATACAATAGAAAAGAGAAATAAAATTGAGTTGATTTTTTTAAAAGATAAACAAAAATCAACAAACTATTATCTAGCTTAGCCAAGAAAAAAAGAAAGATAACTCAAATAAATAAAATTATAAATGAAAGAGGAGATATTCTAGTTGGAATTCAAAGGATGCTAAGAGACTACTATAAACAATTACATGCCAACAAATTGGATAACCTAGAAGAAATGGATAAATTTATAGAAACATCCAACCTACCAAGACAGAGTCCTAAAGAAATTGAAAATCTGAGCAGACCAACAATGAGTAAGGAGATGAATAAGTAATAATAATGATTTCAAAACCCTTCTCAACAAAGAAAAGCCCAAGAGATGGCTTCACACACTAGTGATTTCTAGGAAGTGTTTAAAGAAGAATTACTATCAATGCATTAATTTCCAAAAAAAAATTGAAGAGGAAGAAATATTTCAAACTGATTTTATGAGGCCACCATTACTCTCACCTCAAAGCCAGATAAGAACACTATAAGACAAGATGATCATAGGACAACAGCCTGGATAACTTGGGTGAAAAATCTTAAACAAAATCTTAGCAAACAGAATTTAATAGCACACTAAAAAGCTCATTACCAGGATTTGAATGGGATTTATCTCTGGAATGCAAGGATGGCTCAACATGCCCAAATCTCTAATTATGATGAGCTGCATTAATAGAGTGAAGGGGTAAAAGCATACGATCAGATCCGTAAATGCAGAAAAAGTAGTTAACAAACTCCAACATTCCATTATTCTTCATTATCTAATTTACTGTAGAGGTTGCCTGTTTTCTGGAATTTTGTCTAACTCCTGCCATTCTGAAGGCAAGCCAAGTGGTCCATGGTTTTGCCCTTTGTTCTACAGGAAAGTGCAAGCTACAATGTCTTCCTTCTGCTCTTTGCTTTAGTCATTGTTGATATTGTGGTGATAAGTCTATGGAGGCAGATGGCATGTGTTACCTTTACATATGCTTATTTCACTTTCATAGCTCCCCATCAGGTCAGTAGTATTATAATCATTTCTCTACCTGCACCCCAGATTCAGTCTCTCCTGTAGCCCATTTCTCTCTAGTTCACCATAGTATAGGTACCAACATCCCTACTTGGATGGAGTACAGAATTAGCCTCTCTCTGGTCTCCCTTCTGCTCTTAGCTCTCTCCACTTTCCACTCAGCAATCAGACAACCTTTCAAAAATGTGAATCAAACCATCATGCTCCCTCCATAAACGCAACCAAACTCACTGCTGTGCTTATGATAAAATCGAAACTACTCTATATCATGTACCCTTCTACACATCTGAAACATCCTCATTTAACACATAGGACCTCTCTTCTGTCCTCCCCACCTTGCTTACCGAGCGATAGTCACATTGACCCTTTTTCCTTGTTGAAACCCTCTAAACTCTTTCCTGCTTCAGGACCTTTCTCTCACTCGTCTCTTTCCCAGAAATCCTCTCCCACAAATTGTCACAAGCTCTTGATTGTCATTTTATTTTTCCCATAGCACCTACCACTCTCTAAACCTATATTCTTTACTACTTACTACCTGTCTCTCCTCATTAGAATTCAAGCTACCTGGAAACAAGGACCTTGTCTGCTGGATCCCCAGCTCTCAGAACCTGTGTTCCCAATAGCAGTGGTTGATTTAATGAATAACTACAAAGGACTCTTATTTCACACATGAGGAAACAGTTAAGTAACTTGTCTGATTTCACATGGCCATTAATTGGTGCAAATATACATTTTTTCACATTCTTATACTGGAGTCATCCATCTGGGGTTTTCTAAGATATTAATTATTTCCCATGTGTTTGGAAACTGTCAAACGGCTTTGCTTTCCTTCTCAAATAGCCCACAGAAATCATTTGATCACTTTCAAAAGGCATTTCAGTCCACTCCACTCTTGTTAGCATCAGCATTGGCCGGGGTTTCCTCCACCGCCTTTGATGTGAGCGTTCATTAAAAGAGGAGACAGGCTTTCCCAGGCAGGGCCACTGCCATCTTGCTCAGAGCCCACAGTATCTGAGGGACTGTCATTCTTGTTCCAGAGTCGCTCCTGCAGCTGTGCTGCAGACTATTAGCTTTGGTTTACTTTTATATTTTATTGTCATTTTAGGGACAATTTTTTTGATTCATTTTTACTGTGCTTTCTCCTTTGACCCGTTAAGCCCTACATATGCTGATCCTATACGTCCTGACGAATCTAATTAACCCCATATGCTTTCAGTAGGGGTTTCAGATGCTCCCAGAAATGTCTTCCTTCATTCAACTGTCAGGAGCTTAGTGCTTACTGCAAGACATGTGCATTGTTAAATGAATCATCCTCAATAAGAAACAACTTGAAATCTTTAAGGGATTCTGAAACAACTCAAGAAAACAAGCAAATATCACTTTGTATATGTATGCTATCTTTTTATAGCTCAGAAATTTGACACCAAGAGTGATGTCTTCAGTTTGCAGAAGGAGTTATAAAAATATGTAGTTTTCCAAGGAGAGCAGCACTTAGAGCTGGGCAAAGGAGTCAAACTCTGGTACTTGTGTTTGTTATGCTAGTCTTTCTGCTTTTGTTTAGAAGAGAATTTTTCCATAAAAAGTTTTTGTTTGTTTGTATGTTTTGTTTATGGTACTGGAGATTGAACTTAGGGGCACTTGGCCACTGAGCCACATCCCAACCCCTATTTTGTATTTTATTTAGAGACAGGGTTTCACTGAGTTGCTTAGTGCCTCGCTGTTGCTGAGGCTGGCTTTGAATTCATGATCCTCCTGTCTCAGCCTTCCAAGCCATTGGGATTACAGGCGTGTGGCACCAAACCTGGCAGAAAGGTTTAAAAAAAAATACAAGATTTCTGAATCTGAGTTTAGTCTGTATGTTTCTAAATCTTATATTCTCAATCATAATTCTGTGGCTCTAAAAACTGCTATTTCTAATGTAGATAAAAATCAAGGAATGATCCAGCAGTTCTATTTGGATATATATGAAAAGAATTGAAAGCAAGGATTCAAACAGGCACTTGTACACCCATGTTCTTAGCAACATTATTCACAACTACCAAACAGTGGAAAGTAAGTCAGTTACAAAAAGACAAATAATGTGTGATGGCACTCACACAAGGATCCTAAAGTAATCGGATTCCCAGAGACAGAAAGTGGAATGGTGGTTGCCAGGGGCTGGGTGGGATCTTGAACTTGTGATCCTCCTGCCTCAGCCTTCCAAGTCACTGGAATTGTAGGCATGTGCCACTGTGCTGGGGTCAGCCTCTCTTCTAATTAGACTTTTTTCATTAGAGTTGATAACAAGTAGTGAAGTTCATTCATTTTACACTCACTACTTAACTAAATAGAAAATATTTATTAAGAAAAAAATATTGGCTGGGGCTGGGGCTCAGTGGTAGAGTACTCACCTCGCACGTGCGAGACCCTGGGTTCGATCCTCAACACCACATAAAAAATAAATAATAAGTGAAATAAAGGTATTGTGTCCAACTGCAACTAATATATATATATATTATATAAGAAAAAATATTTAATATATGAAGTTGAAAGAATTATAAACATCACAGGCCTGCAACTTGGATTCTAAAATTAATATTTTATATACTGTTCTATTACATGTTTACTCATCTATTTCTGTATCTCTCCATCAATATATTGTAACTTTTATGCTTTTGAAAGTAAGTACAGTTCACTCCCAGATATGTCAGGATACGTATCATTATCTAGAGTTCAATATTTTTGAAGGATGCTAGCTTAGTATATTAGTTTTACATTAACTTGCCAGAACTTTTTCCAACTAGTTGTATCATTCTATGTCCTCTCCAGAAATATACAATAATTTTGATTGCCTTCCATCTTCACAAACACTTGGTGTTTTAACCATTTGAGTGGGTCATTGGTGATATTCTGCTTTGTGATAGATTTCAACTTTGATTTCCTTTATGTTTAATTGAGCACTTTTTCATATTTGATCATTAGTATATATTTCTTTGTTAAGTGTTTGCTTAGTTTCTTGGCCTGTTTAATTTTTTAAAATTAAATTTTAAAAAATTTGTGAAGTTTTAAGTGATATATATATATATATATATATATACACACACACATACATATATATATATATAATTTCAAAATTTAAGATTTCTGCTCATCAAAAGACACTATATGTGTGTATGTATGTATGTATATAAATATATATACACACATATATATGTAAAAAGATTTTCTGTGCTCCAAGAAGGCTTTGCTTATGCCAAGATTATAAATATTTTCTCCTAGGTTTGTTCTAAAACTTTTATAGTCTTATGATACACACTGAATTAACTTTTTTGGTTTGGTGTGAGGTAAGGGTCTAGGTTTGATGTATTTCAGCATATTACATTAAAAAAAAGGACTTTGCATTCCTTCATGAGATTACACTGGCACCTTTTTTCAAAACCATCTGGCCAGGGGATAGAGAAGTTAATATTGCTCAAGGTTAAGAATGGGAAGAGGAGGATGGATATGAGGGTGTAAACACCAGGAAGATTTTGTGATTGGAATAATCCTGAATCTTGATTATGATGGTGGTCACACAAATATACAACTGTAATAAAATAGCACAAAATTAAATGACACATTGAACCAATGTTAATTTTCTGGTTTGAATATTATACTGTAATTATACAACATGCAACCATCCAGGGAGAGTAGGGAAAGGTCTGTGAAGCCTCTTGGTACTACTTTTGCAATTTCCCATGATCCAATAACTATTTCCAAATACAAAGTTTAGAAAATCAGTTGACACATCAGTGTTTGTCTGTTTCTGGGCTCCCTGTTCTGTCTACACGCTCTGTCTCTGAGAGTCGGTTCTCCATCCTTGCTTTCCAAGATTTGTTCTATATATCCTACTATGTTTGCCTTTCTACTTAATTCTAGAAGCAGCTCATTGCTTTCTATAGGTGGGCTTACAATTGGGATCCACTCGAGTTTACAGATCATTTTAGAGGGTATTGATGTCACAACATTAAGCCTTCTGATCCACAGACATTCATTTGAGTGCTCTTAAATTTTCCATCAGGAATGTGTTCCAACTTTCAGTGTACAGGACTTTCACATCTTTTGTTTCATTTATTACTAAGAATTTTAGTTTCTTAATGTTATTGCAAATAAAATTGTTTCGCATTTCATTTTTGAATTGTTTGTAGATAATATTATAAAATATAATTGGTTATTATATCTCAACCTTGCTCCCTACAACCTTGCTAAATTAACTGACCAGTTTGGGTGGCTATTTTATAAATTCCTTAGAATAATTATGTCTTTTCATTTTTTTGGGGGGGGGTATCAGGTATTAAACCCAGGAGCTTTTTACATCTGAGTTATATTCCCAGACAATTTTATTTTCTGTTTTTGAAACAGGGTCTCACTAAGTTGCTTGGAACTTCTCTGAGTTGCCAAGGCTGGCCTCAAACTTGTGATCCTCCTGCCTCAGCCTCCTGAGTTGCAGGAATTACAGGTGTGTGCCACTGTACCCAGTTGAGGCTGTGGGTTTTCTCTATGAATTTTAGTTGCCATCAACTGGGGCCAGCACTCAAATGAAAACTGTAAACAAATGAAAACTCACCAGTGTGTCCTTCTTCCAGGTGTAGATTTGATTCCCCTCCAGTGGAGGCCTAATTTTTACTGCTCACAGTGCCTTTGGGCAGCCATTTCTTTGTATTTTGTCCAGCGTATAGTTGTTACCTGCAGGGTGGTTCATCTAATAGGAGCTAATCCTATCTCATTACCAGAAGCTGGAAGCCCAGGTTTGTTCATTATTTATATCACTCCTCTCCCTGTCTCTGATGGTTCTGTTTGCAAGTGGTGATTTGGCCAAATTTCTCATGCCAGGAGCAAACCCAAAGGGCTTATATAACCCACAAACTGGATTAGTGGGCCTCTAAATAACTATGAGCTTACTGTGTCAATATGCTTTCAGAAGTAGAACTCCTGATTCATTGTGCTGCCCGAGTCCACATAATTGGGACTAGACCAACTCTAGGCAAAATTGGATAGCCCATTTAATTTGCCTTCCCGGGGCCTGTTCTTCAGCCCTCTGCCCAGCGTCTTTATGGTTCTTCCTGCCTGGGTAGAAATGATCCCTGGATTCCCAAGTTTTCTTTTTCCAGACAATCCTCCAGGACCCCTCTCTCCTCTAGTACCTATCAACACTCTCTCTCCTGGGGCCTGCTGTCTCTTTGCTCAGCTGGTGTTGGTAAAGGACTGGAGTCTAGTTCTGTGACAGTGACAATAGCTAATGTGTTCTCTTTCACATGCTAAATCTGTCTTGAGATTGGCCATCCTGAAACCATAGAATGAAGCAGAATGTAAAGGAAAGCCACTCCTTCATTTTTCCTGTTCAGAAAACCCATTGCCAGAGAGGGTAAAGGTCTTGTCTGGGGTCATGGCCGGGCGCAATGAGCGCCAAGTCCTAATTCCAGACTGAGTGGACCCAGCAATGGCCTCAAGCACCAAGTCCAGTGGCAGTGTGTGGAAGGCGATAGCACTTCAGTTTTCTTTCTGACTGGCACCCCTCCTAGATGGTGACAGAGTGGACAATGACAGTCTGCGTGGTCACCTAGTGAGTTCACGGTATTAGTAGTGTAGGATGGGAATGGAATAAAAGAAGTTAGGATGTCTTACCTGGAAGAGGGAAAACTGAGTGGGAACATCAAAGACCCGAGTGGGAATGTAGGCCTATTCTATGGAGCCGCATACAACAGAACTGTGATAAATGGGTCAAGCATACAGTCAACTTCAGTTTGGGACAAGAAAGATTTCCTAACAATTAGAAATGTCTACAGTTAGAAGGGCTGGATTCCCTCACCTGCACTTCATCTCAACAACCAAAATACCCCAGGTGGTGAATTCTGTACCTCTGGAAGCTTGTGGAAAGGCTCAACTGAGACATCTTAGAAGGGGTTCCTTTAATATATGGGAGTTTGGAATAGATTTCCTCCTGGTCCATATCCAACTGTTGATGATGGGAGACCTTTTGGGCTCATTAAGATCAAAAGGCATAGACACCTATCTACCCTGTAGAGGGAAGGGGGCCTCTGAGTACCCTAACACACACACTCTCCCTGCCCCAACCTAATACCCATGGGGATTGCTATGGGTTGGAGTGGTGTGGTCGGGTGTGATGCACTGTGGTGTAGTGAGGGGTGGATTGGTGTGGGGTGTGTGTTGTGGTGTGACGTGATGTGGTAGGATGTGGCATGGTGTCATGTGAAATGGTGTACTGTTGTATGGGGTGGCATGTTTGATGCACTACATATGTGGCTGTGTGGTATGGTGTTGTTATGGTGTGCAGCTCCACTGGATAGTGACCAAGTGGAACTGGAGTCGTTTGGGTTGTTGAGATGAAGTGCCAATCTAGTGATTTCCTTGGCAGTGTTGGCTGCATCTTTTATAAGAAAGCAAGTCTCCTGTGTCATCCTGCACTGGTCTGTGGAATAGTCTGGCAGCCACAGTATAACATGTCACAATAGAATGTGTGCCATAGAGTCCCACAAGGGCCTCTCACCCACCTCTCCTGCCCATCAGCTGGAGGGCAGAGTCAGCATCAAACTGAAAATAAATCTTATGTATTATTTTGTAGTTGGATAAACTATGTTTAAAAAAATTTAATCCATAAGACCAAAGACAATTCACATGTCAGTTCTGACAGAGGACAATGTGGTTTTATAATGTGCCCATGGTATCTGGGGTTCGTGAACTACGAGGCTCAATAACCTCAACACCGCTCCAGGGTTCTCCCAAGGCCTTTCAGGAGAGGCTAACTTTTGCCAAGGACCATAGATTCTGGAACTCTCTTTATTTGCATATTTTTAAACATGAAACTGCTTCTTAAGCAATGCATCTAGGATCTATGGATATAGATATAAGGTAGACTCTGCTTTTTGGTCTTAACCTCCTTTTCTTCTAATATAGCAATTCTTCTTAATAAAATTTGTCATTGGGTATTTCTAATTCTATCAATAAAATGTTCACTGGAAAACCAGTAGTTAGTTTTGATTTGGTTGGTGTTGGTTTAACTGCTCTAAATGTTTCAGAGGCAAATCTATTTGAATGATTACGAGAGAGAGAGAGAGAGAGAGAGAGAGAGAGAGAGAGAATGAGAATGAATGGATATGAATCCAGATATAGCCAAAGACATCAATGTCTACCCTGGAACACTGAGGCACAGAATGCCAGTGTGATTTCTTGTAAGGTGGCAGGATGGTGATGGGTGAGAGAGGGAGGAGGAGGAGAAGTAAGGGGAGGAGCAAGATGGGGACAGGAGAATGAGAAAGAAGCAGGGAAGGGCCAGAGAGAGGCCAAGACCGAGAGCTTGACTTAACTGCTTGATACTGTATTTGTCTGCCCGCTTTGTTCCTTCCTGTCACCAAGGGTAGACAGGAGGAGTTATGCTCGACCAGCAGTAGCAGTCAGCTTTCTGTTGTCTTTCTGCCTCTAATTCTGCACCCCTCAAGCCCCATCTTCACGTAGCCCTTAAGTAATGATCTCCAGTGCAAACGGCCGGCAAATCCTATTCTCTGCCTCCATTTCTCATCTTTGACCACAACCCTGCTTCTGCCACTTGGCTGAGAAGGGTTAAAGTACCAAGCTTGATGTAAAGTCTCACTGGTGTCCTGGAGCCTCTGTGGCTCCCAGTGAGCACCCTGACCCTAGGCGTCTTTCTCTGAAGGACCTGACCTCATGCTAATGGTTGGAGGGGTGAGGCCCTGCCCTCTAAGGAAGAGAGTTAGAGAGGAAATGCCATTTGCTTGTGCTTGTTTCTTCCTGGTTGTCCTAAAGACCTTTAATGATGAGGTGTTTGGCCCCATCATTCACAGCCGAAATTTCACACTCACATTTATAACTCACAGGGAAGTGTGTCTCCTTCTGCAAGGGCTCTCTAGGTACTCTGCCAGGCACAATGAGCACAGCCAAATCATTGTCTATATGCTTGTAGACAGATTTATTTCATGGGTTTCTTAACTGTGTTCAATATTAAAATTCATGCTGTTGGAAAGGCCCACAGGCGAGTGCCCTTCCTGCTGGTGGCCTCTCGATGTCCCCTCCCCACTTCTTTCTCATTCTCCTGTCCCCTCACATCATAGAACACTTCTGTTCAGCCGACTGCTTGATTTCCATAAAGGTGGCCTGGGCCTTTTCTTTTATGGTGTCCAAGTCCATGTTCTGGAGATTCTGCAACTGCCCAAGAACAGAATCCTTATCTTCTTCCTCTTCTTGATCCTCATTTACCATCTTCCGGAGATCTTCAGGCAAATCCACATCCTCTCCGGCCATCTGGATTTGATTCTCATCCATTTCACTCTAGGTGAAAAATAAACACAGAAAGAAATATTCTAAAATTAACCACCTTGATAAATAATAAATAAATAAAATGTAAGAGCAGTAAGAGCATAAAGGTCTGCAAGGAGAAACGGTCTACCTGGCTGTCTCACAGCACAGGATGGTCCCAGTGGTAGCCATTCTGCGGCAGGCCAGGGCTCCAGGTTGGAAGGTCCCACCCTCACTGCACCTTGGCTTGACCAGAAACTTTTAGCCTGGTGGTTCTCAGACTGTGCTCTCTGGACAAGCAGCATTTGCATTATTTAGGAGCCTGTGAGAAACACAGTCCTCGGGCCACCACAGACCTGCTAGATCAGAAGTTCCTGCAGTTGGGCCCCGCAATCTGGGTGGTAAGAAGCCCTCTCCTCAATGCTGATACCCACCAAAGCCTGAATACTCGCTCTGACTCCTCCACTGGGTAGTTTTGCAAGTTCTGCTGAGAATAATCTAAAGTAAAATGTCCTCTGAGAAAGGGTCACACAGCCGATGTTCCCAGATGGTGGCTCTCAGACAATTTTTGGAAGTCAGGTTGTAAGGGGAGGCAAGCTGGGTTTCAGGGGAACAGAAAATTAAAAAGTATCAGAAGAGCTAATGATAGAAAAGATTTATGTTAGGGTCCACCCCCATAGCTTGTGACCAGCCTTGCATCTGTTACCAAAGTTCATGTGGTCACATAAAGATGAAATGATCATCTTGATCCTAATCAGACCAAAGTGATTTAAGAACGATTTCAGCACTGTGTTAGTCAGCTTTTCGTCACTGTGACCAAAATACCCAAAAAGAACAACTTAAAAGAGGAAAAGCTTATTTTGGCTCATGGTTCCAGAGGTTTAGTCCAGATTGGCCCAAGGTGAGGCAGAACATCATGGCAGAAGGGCATCGTGGAGAAAAGCAGCTCTGTTCATGGCAGCCAGGAAGCAGAGAGAGAAAGGGAAGAGGCCACAGGGAAGATGCACCCTGTCAGGGCACAGTCCAGTGACCCACCTCCTTTGGCCACACTGCACCTGCCTATAGTTACCACCTCGTCAGTCCATTCAAACTAGGATGGACTGATTAGGTTCCAGCTTTCACAATCTAATCATTCGCCTCCATTCATTTCTGCATGAACACAGGAGCTTTGTGGGGACATCACATATCCAAGCCATAATAAGCACCTGCTAAATGCCTGGGAAAAGTTCAAGCCAACTCCTAAGAGATGGGAACACCCCTTGTCTGGGTGCTGAGGAGAAATGATCAGAAAGATCATTTCTTTGTCTCTAGGTCCAAGTGGCATTCTTCATCAGTAAAGTGAGCTGATATTGTTTCCTTATCTGACACTCTATGGCTCTGAACTTCTCCTTGGAGAAGTGGAGTCCAGCAGCCTTTCCCCAGAACTTCTTTTATTTGGTTCCCCAGTAGAGTGACAGCCATGCCTGACTCCAAAATGAGCTTGGAAGACAGATTCTTTATACAGAGGAGAAGAGTACCCTTGGAGAGATGGTCCTCACACAGGCCCTCCCTGAAGACCTCAGAGGAGAGCCACACCTTGCCTCAGCCTCTTGAACTTGGCTGGGGCCTCAGTCCCTCCAGCATTTAGAGGATTAATTAGTTTCTCATCAAACTGCTGTGGGATTAATTAGTTAATCCCCAGGGGCTCTCAGCCAATCTTGCATTTCTATTTACTTCTTATTTACCCACTCTTGTGACTGCTTTCCTCATTGATCATCCTCTGGGCATTTCTGCAGGAGGAGTTAAACATGCACATTTTACCCAGCCCTGAATTAGATCATGCAGATGCAGGACATCTGCCATGCACCCAAATCAAATGTAAATGATTTGAAAAGAATTCTCAGGAATTTTGACTCCACTCCTCAGGTTGGAAGCAAGATCCATGCATTTGTCACCAGGCTCCACCCTGGCTGACTAATAGCTATAGACCTGAAGGTTGAGGCAGCTAGAGGCCAGGGGGAAGGAAGTGCGCCAGCCCACCCAGTGCCATGAAGACCCAGCCCGCTCTGCTCACAAGGGGATGGGGCTCTCCTGCTCCCACTCCCAGAGTGATCCTGCAGCCTCCAGAGAAGCCTCAGGATGGTTTCTTCCTCCACGGGGCACTTTGAAGTTTATTTTATCCTCGCGCCCAGGGAAGGTTGAGCTTTGGGATCCTGCTTTATTTCATAACTCAGAGAAGGGTTCTTGATCACCCCAACTTCTACCAAATGGTTCTCAGAGTAGGGTCTGGACCAGCAGCAGCAGCACTGCCCGAGACCTTGCTAGAAATGCCGGTTCTTAAGCCCTACCCAGACTTGCTGATTCAGAGACCAGGTGGGTGGAGCCTGACCCAGCAAGCCCTCCTGTGGTTCTGGTGCTGCTCTAGGGTCACATCTACTGCTCTACAGTCCTTGAGGATGGGCTGCAGCAGATGCACCTTTCTGTCTCAGAGCCCAGCAGAGATTTTGGCCTGGAGAAACTGGCAGTACCTGTATATGGAATGAGTTAGTGACAGTCTCAATAACCACACAAAGTCATAGTGTGCTTTGCCGTAAAGAGCTCCGTCTTCATAGCCATGAGTTCTTCTTTATCCTCCCATTGAGGTGGTGCTCTCCAGAGTTAAGGACATTGGCTTGACCAATGCCTGAGTGACAATGATAACTCCACTACTTCCCAGGCTACATGACCTGGGCACCTTACCCAACCTCTCTGAGCTTTATTTCCTTATCTATAAATTGGGGACTGTATTATATGCAGTAGAGTTGTGAAGGATCAATTAGATGATAATTGTGTTATTTAGAATCTTCATTGAATCCTCAACTAGTGGTGGCTATTCATAAAAATGATAAATCTCAGAGATGGGTGGATTTTTCTCTGGGTTGTCCTGCATGGGAAGGTTAGACCCACATGAAGACCTCGCTCTCTGCATCCTACCAATGACTCCCACCTTGGATCCCAAGCTTAATTCTCCTAGTAAGCTAGAAATCCATTTCCCTTCCAGCACTCCGTCTCCAACTTTAGGAGGCAGGTAGTTCCTGGCCCAAGCTCTGTTTCCTGTGGTCAGGCCCACCCTGATATCTGAGTACTGACAGAAGTCCCTTCTGGCAGATGACCTTTCCTCACTTTGCGAGGTCCCCAGCTCCATTCTTTACTGAGAAGGACCTTAGGACACTGGTCCACAGCCTCTGCCTCACTCTGGTCAGCCTCTCAGTGCACACAGAAGCATGGGCCCCCAAGGAGGTCCGGGGTGCACTTAGGCAGGGAACATGGGGTTCTGAGCAGCCAGAATAGGCATGCCCCTTTGGCTTTGCAGATTCCCCACTTTTGTGTGAAGGAGTATGGCCAATGTGGGAGAGAGGGAGCCTATAAAGTGCGCCCCCAGATGTCCAGGTCTGAAGGCAGT
Organism: Marmota marmota marmota; assembly: GCF_001458135.2. Lineage (NCBI taxonomy): Eukaryota > Metazoa > Chordata > Mammalia > Rodentia > Sciuridae > Marmota > Marmota marmota. The sequence goes on along the minus strand of NW_025999990.1, from coordinate 10,307,147 downwards.
GCTGGGTGCCTTCAGAGTTCTACGCTCTCTGTTGTTCTAGAAGCACCATCTCCTGGCCCTCCATCTGCAGCATGGTTGTTCTAGGTGGTGATTCTAATTCACCTGGTCCTGCTTAGGTCATAGCCTTTGCCATGGACACCTTTGGCTAAGAGTGAGACAACCAGATTGGGCCAGTGAGTGGCTAGAGAACCAAATGAAGGCTCCTGCACCAAACCCAGGCTTCTGGCCTTATTAGCACTGGGTTCTAACTAACGGAGCTGGCCGGGGATCTAGGACTGACCGCATGTCTCATTTGTAAGAGTGGCATCCTCCTCAGACTCTTTCCCTGAAGGTGGCCTACAACAGGGGAAAGATGGTGAGATTTGACACCAGAAAACCTGGGTTCCAGTACAAATCACTCACTCACTGTGTGACCTTGGGCAAGCCACCTTACATGCCTGATGTATAGTGGGAGGGCCACTTGGCACTTTGTTGAGCAGATTGAATAAGGCATGCTGTGAAACGGCCCACAAGCCTCCAACCCTGTTCAAACAGTAGCTGTGCTTATTAATATTTCAGAGGAAAGTGAGCAGCTCCATGTCCAGGTCCCTGCAGAAAAGATGTCTGGGATAGAGGAGGCCCGGACAGTGAACCAGAGAGTAAGAGAGCGTGGGCCTTTTCCAGAGGGCTGGGACAGAGCAAGCAATTAAGGAGCACAAACAGGGTTTATAGAGTGGGCACTGTGCAGCCTCGCTTCCGCCTTTCCTAATGAACCGCCCTGCTGGCAGGACCCTGTCTACCACTCACACAATGAATGCCTTGTCTAGACTTTCTGCTGCCCATTGACAAACCTTAGGTGGGGGAGACCAGGAATATTTCAACACAGTCCACACTTCAAACACAAGCGCAGCTACAGCCAATGTCAATCAGCATCACTGGAAGCAGCTCCAGGGAGGGGCCCCAAGGCTGAGGACCTCAGGGAGGGAGTAAGCAGGCCTGTGAGTGACAGCCACATGGTCAGGGCACCGTGGATGATAGGCCAAATTATTTTCTTAGAGGTTCTTAGAGGGTCTCTTTGGAAATCTTCTCACTTCTACAAATCCTACCAACTTGGGATACTGTTTAATACAGTTCAGAGCTAATTATTTTTATGTCAACTGCCAGAATCCATCTCAATCTCTCTCTTTCTCTCTTTTCTGGTACTGGGATTGAACTCAGACATGCTCTACCACTGAGTTACATCCCAAGTCCTTTTTACAAATTTTTTGAGACAGGGTCTTGCTAAGTTGCCCAGACTGGCCTCAAACTTTTGATCCTTCTGCCTCAGCCTCTTGAGTCACTGGGATTACAGGTGTGTACCATTATACCTGGCTTTATTCTCTCATTTTAACCAGATATCATCTTTTGTTTGTTTGTTTGTACCAGGGATGGAACCCAGGGGTGCTTAACCACTGAGCCATATCCCCAGCTCTTTTTAAATATTTTATCTAGAGATAGGGTCTCACTGAGTTGCTTAGAGCCTCACTATATTGCTGAAGCTTGGCTTTGAACTTGGGATCCTCTGTCTCAACCTCCTGAGCTGCTGGGATTACAGGCATGTGCCATTGAGCCTAACCAGACTTATTATTTTGATTGCCAGGGCTGATTTAAATAGCCTGTATTCTACTGTCCTTCCCCATGGCTGATCCCTGACCTTTAACCTTAGGGTAAGCTTGACCCTGGTTTTCAGAATTATTATTCCCTAGGTCTTGCTAAACTGACCTTCATCTTTTATCAGATATGAGATGTGGTGATAAATTATCTTAGATAGTTATATCTTCAAAAATTTGCATGTTCACCGCTTGATAGTCTAGTCAACTGGTATATAAGCAAATACCAGTGTGATTGGTATTTGTGGTTAGATTTTGCTTTCCGTTTGCTCATTTATTTTTGGTGCATGGCACAGCAGGCAGCCGAGTGGGAGTGGAGCTGATATTCCATGCTTCTGGATTTGTGAGCTCAGTGCCTTCAGCAGTCACTTGTCATCACAAGTCACTTCTCCGTGTCTGGTGCTGCCCAGGTGACTGCACTGTGTGCTTGGCCCAGGGCTGGAGCTTGCCGGCTGCTCCTTCTGCTACCCCCCGCCCACACACACACACTGCTGTTCTTTCTTATAGCTATTTAGAGAGCCCTGGGCACACCAGAGTAGGACAGATGTGGGTTTGTCTTTTCAAATAGTGGGTGTCATTTTTTCATGTTGATTTCAAGGTGCATGTACAAGGCCCTACATACAACGACAATTTCTAGATACCAGCTCTGTACTCCTTGCAAGAGCTTCTTTCACTATCAGGACTCAAGAAGTTCCTAGAGGTCACTTTTTACAGCAACTCTCATTTATAGGCCTCTCATTTACAGATGAGATACTTATAAAAAAGTAATTCCCCTTGCTAGAAATGTCATTTCCCTTGTTAATCCAGCATGGCTGCCAGGATGTCCTTGCAGAAAAATGTGGCCTGTGGGGGCAGGCTGACTTGGAGTGAATCCTACTCTGCCCCTTAGAGGCTGTGTAATCTTGAGAAAATGCATTCTCATTTGTGAAGGGGAAGTGATCTCTAGTACCTTACAGGGTGGCCAGGGAACATGCATCGAAACCTGCTTTACTAGTGTCACATGACGCCTTTATCTGTCCCCATGTCCCTCTGCTCTTTCAAGGGTCTGAGTAGGAGGAGCAAACAGATCTGGGGCAGGGTGAGGAGGGGAAGGAAGAGAAGGGGGACCTCTGATGGCCTCCCTGCCATCAGAAACAGCTGTGGGAAGCAGGAGGGCTCAGAGTCTCAGAACCTGCTGGGCAGGGCCAAGAGCGTCTAATCCAAAGGAGTCAGGCAAAGATGGTCCAAGAGTCATCTTTACTAATTTTTTAAGAGGCAAATTTTAAATTCAATTCTAATGGAGATTTCAATGTGACACTTTTAAAGACAGCTCTACTGAGAGAGTTCCTTGTGCATTCATCTTGGTAATGAACGGATGCTCTTGATACAGCAGACAAACACCAGGTGTAACAAATCATATGGCTCCGCAGGGGCACAACATTGTTCTTCAGGGACTGACCTAGATTGACAATTCTGTTAATAGGATTAGGGTTCATTGTGGAAATGTTTTCTCTTATTAATTTGGCTTGACTTACATATACATTTTGAATTGGCTGGGGACAGGGCCCATTTGCTTTTAGAGAGAATCTTGTGGCTTTGTTTAAAACATACAACTTTCTGCTTTTGAAGAAATATGACATTTTAATTATGATATAAACTTAGTGTTTTATACAAAATTGTAATGTCCAATCTAGACTTGTTCTTTAACTCTTAAGGCAGATTAATTCTTTCTGCTGTTTCTGATATGTCATTCTTTGGTTATGTTTTCTGTTTTCCTTTCCTTTCCCAAAATAACATTCATTCATTCAGCAAACTCTGTGTGTGCATGTGTATGTGTGTATGTGTGTGTGTGTGTGTGTGTGTGTGTGTGTATGTGTGCACGTGCGCGCCTAAGCTTCTATACACCAGGTCCCATGATAGGCACTGAGGACAAGTGTGTCAAGGAGCACATAGTAGATGACTATTCAGGGTCATAAGATAAAGGAGGCATGCCCCAAAGGTGTTATGGGGATTCAGGGAAGGGTGACCCAGTCCAGTGTTAGTTGGGGGAAGGGAGGCCATGGAAGGTTCTGGAAGAAGTGGCACTAAATCAAAATCTTATAAAAAGAAAAGGACCCCGAGGAGCAGAGTAGAGGGACAGGCAGGGAGGGGCTTGAGGTGAGGCTGGGGAGATCAGAGCTGCATTATGGTGTGTAGGTCAGAGTGTGGGTTTAAAAAGCCACAGCAAACCTTCCCCACCCTGCAAAAAAATAAACAAACAAACAAGCAAAAACCAGGGAGGGAACAGGATCAGATCTGCATTTTGGAACATTCATGCAGCAGTTCTGCAGTTCTGAGGCTCAAAGTAGAAATTCTACACAGAATTGCTGCTGTCACAGAGGTGAGAAATGATAAGGCTCACAACTTGGGGGTGAACCAAGAGCTGTCTAGGAGGTCACTGAGGGTGACTTGATGATTTCTTGGGTGTGAGGCTGGAGCAGAGTGGGAAGAGCTGAGGTGACTTCCAGTTACCAGCTTGAGGCTGGGTGACTGAGAAACCATCAATGGAGGTGGAACCTACAGTAGGTGCCATTGGAGAACCACTGTGTTTTGGATGAAGTGTCCAGGTAAGGCTAGATGCAGCAATGACAGGGAGAAGATGTGGCTGGAGATACAAATTTGAGAGCCATCAACATGCAGGTGGTAGCAGATGACAGAAGCCAGATGCAGGTATCCAGGGAGAATGTGCAGACCTGAGTGAGCTCACCAAGGGAGCACCCTGGGACGTTCCAAAATTTGGGGGTATACTGGGTAACCCACAAAGAAGGCAAAGAAGGAAGAGTTGAGGGAGTATGAGAAGCAGAAGAACAAGCCCAGAACAGGGGGCTTCAGGGAGGAAGGGACCATGGATGCTAGACAAAGCAAAGAGACTAAAAGAAAATGAGAGAACATCAACTATGTTTAGACAAAAGGAAGAAAGCTCCTGCAGAGGGGGAACGGGGCTTCAAGGAAAGATACTGAGAAAGGCAAGTTCACTGAGAAAGTGCTGCCTGTTTGCTTCAGCTGGGAGAGATGTGCCCTCCTTTATGAAGCAGAGGCCAGTAGAGAAGAAGCTGGATGGAGGTGGGCTGGGATCTCAAACTAACTAATGGGGGAATCTTGGGTTACCTTAGTCCTCTTAAGTCCTCCAATGGCCTAACATTAAAAACTAGAGGAAACTGATATGGGCTGGGTGTGTGTATATGAACATCATAATAGCTGACACAGATGTGTAAATATACATACATACTTCAGATTACTGCAGCTTGATTACAGTGCCTATTTAGTTACTTATCTGATTACTGCAGTTAACAGAGGCCATCAACAGACATGGTACAGTCATCAACAATTAACAAAAAGCCCGGGACTACAGACCTTTCACTGTCTAGGCCCCCATTGCTCCTTTTTGAAGAGTTCAAGTTTGCTTTCCCCAGTTAGCAGTAGAGTGAAACTCTCTTACATAGGAAACACCAGCCAAATAATTTCTTTAGAAAATACTGTTCTAATTCCAAAATGTGACATAGTTATCCTCATTAGACCTGACAGCTCCTGGGAAGACAGATTCTCAAATCTGCTCCCCGTTGGGCCTTGGTAAAGGGAAGGGTCCAGAACTGACTCCTGTTGTTATGTAACCACTGTGGAGGTGACCCTGGGGAATTGTAAATGAGGTGCCCAGGGTCATCCCTCATTAGCTGACGACCTGTTGAATTTATCCAGTTCACTGTGAACTGTTACTAGTACTGCTATCACTGCTTACCCAGTATGGATATTGAAACATGCCACAGGGCTGTGGATTCTGCAAACCTCTCATGGAGGGAAAAGTTATTAGGTGCCTGCTGGAATCCTGGTGACCATTACACCATTTTCTTTATTAAACTGTATTCAGTTCTAAGGTCTGCCACCAGGTGTGAGACACTGCAGAGGGGCTGTGAGAATAGAGACAAAAAAAAAAAAATGCTGGACAAGGATTAAGGAGGCTTGAGTCCCTGTTGTCCCTGTAAGTCTTGTGACCTTCAGCAAGGGTCTGAATTTACATGATATTTTTATGCATTGAGTATGCTCCTGTGGCATGTGCTTTCCTGAATGTAAGAAACAGATCTAATAAAAAAGAGAGATAATCAGACATTGGTGTCAAGGAGTCAAATACTGTGGATATCCAGGAACCCAAATCTGTTCTAGGAAAAGGATTTAGAGAGCCAGGGAGAAGTAATGGATGGCATGTCCCTGAGATGACCCCAGAGGGGATCCATGTAATGGCTCAGGATTCTGTTGTCCTGTTTTCAACCTAATAGTTTCTTCTTGGTCCAGACCTGCATCACCCTCCCTGGGCTGCAGCAGACCTTCTTCCCATCCTCCCTCTAATTCCTTAGGTTTGGAGGAGCCTGAACTTGCTCTCTCACAGCCACAGTGAGCAGACAGACACTTCGCAGTCCAGGGCCTGTGGCTCCTGTATGGACCATCTACAGAACTCCGATTCTGATTCTCACTACCATTTTCTGGGGACATCCCAAAGGTCCCCCTGGAAGGGGCCTTTGCAGTGCAATACCCAGCATGGCCTTCCAGGCCTGGGAGGTGACTGTGTCCTCAGAGTCTTCACTTCCCCAGCTTTCTCCCCTCAAAGCTAAATATCCCAATACAATTCATTTCAAAACCTCACCATCCTAGTTTCTGGGGAGACAGTTAGTTACACCCTGTTTTTTTCTAGGGCTCTCTCCCGGTATACCATGGGAGGATCCAAAAGTCAGGGTATGGTCCTTAATAACGAAAAAATAGAAATTGAAAAGAAGAAAACTCGCCTCTAGAGATTCGATTCTGCTCCTCCCTGGTCCTGTTGTGACCCCCGCAGTCCGGGTTCTGCCCGAGAGGCCAGCGCGTCCTCCTGCTGACTTGGTGTCCGCAGCGCCGGGGACCACCAGGGGGCGCCGGGCGCCAGGAACTGGTCCCCACGCAGGCGACCTGGGTAGCGTCCTCCACTCTCACGCCAGGATGCAGCTGACCCCGGCGCTGTTCTGTGCAGACAGGGAGCCGCGGCCCTGGCCAGAGAAACGCTGACCCCACAGCCTCTTCCTCCCGAGATGGGCTACTGAAGGCCCGCGGTGCCCAGAGACTCCTCAGTGGGTGGGGATGCGAGCGTGTGGGAAGGGAGCACGTGACAGGCGACAGCGGGAGAGGCAGAGAAGGATCTCAAGGATGGGGCGGAACTGCATGCGCAGGGTGGTGCGTGGAGGAAGCTAGCCAGATACGGTGATGACTGAGAGGAATATGATCTGTTTTTTTTTTTAATTGTTTAGTTTCTATGAAGTATTGTTTTTACAGATAACTAGGTTGGATTAGAATTCCCACGTACTTTATGAAAAGCAGGCCACTGTAATATTAGAATTTTCTGAACGTTTCACACCATAGGTGAATTCTTGAAACATTGTGTATAGAATGGAGTTTACAAAATGCAACATAATATCAGGATGCCTAAGGGGGCCCCCAACTGAAAGGAAACTTGGTAGTGAAGAATGAGGTGTAGATGCTAGTGAGTAAAATTCTGATTGGAATTTAGGCAGCCACATTGTGGGTCTCTGGGAAGGGCATCAGACAAGGAGCAGAAGGAAAAGGCTGCTTCCCTGGCTGCTAGGGGTAGGACTCGGTGATATTTCCCTGAAGCAGGGGGTACAGGTGGCCCCTGGTGGTCCCCGGCCAAAGACAAGTATCTTAGGCTATTTTACACCAAATAGACTGCAAAACTGCCCCAATATGTTGGGGACAACTCAAAATTTAAGAGCATGTCACCTTGGGTGCCGTTTCCCTAAAACATACTGATAATGGTAATAAAATTTATGCTGGCAAGAATTGTGCAATTTGCTATGAGATAGATAAGATATGGAATTTTTAATAGCAATTTTACTTTTAATACATTTCAAATGCAGGAGGCAGATTTTCTTTCATGGTTGAAATAAGGCTTCATGGTTCCCAACACGTGTGCTGTACTTCTCACATGGAAACCAGGCTGAGTCAGATATATGAAAAGGAATGACAATTTAGGGCCAAACCATGGTCTCATATTGAAACAAAGTCTCCATTATTAGCTTCTTCTCTTGAGACACCAAGTAGAGCAGGGATTTACTAAATCTGGAAAGGAGAGAGAAACAACTCCTACTATGAACAGGATTTCACCTTATGAATTACCTCTCTGGCAAATAACTGTGGCAAGAAAAGACACAGTCAGTTAAATGAAAGGTAAATAAATGAAATCCATTGGGTGGAAATGATGCTTCCTAAGGTCCTATCACCCAGCAGGGTACAGAAGAGACATATGTCCTCTTGCATATATAGTGTGCAACTACTACCATTATCCACTGGGTTCAATCTTCCTGTCTCAGTGCCAGGGTTCTAAAAGCAAAGATTCCACGGCCTGGAACTTGTGACCCTCTTGCCTCAGCCTCCTGAGCATCTGGGGTCACAGCTGTGTGTCATAGTGCCCAAAGACGTGGATTCTTGAGGTTTGGGGGTCTCAAATTATTGCATCAATTATACACAAAAGTGTGCTTACCTCAGCTCCTCAAGACCCCTGACTGTTACCATCAAGAAAAGGGAACTTTTTGTGCACAGAGATCATAACAGCAATAGTAGAGCTGTCATCTCCTTGGTATTTATCCAAAAGACCTAAAATCAGCATACTATATAGGGCTACAGGAACAACAGTGTTGATAGCAGCACGATCCACAATAACCAAGTTATGGAATCAGCCCAGGTGCCCATAGCAGATGAATGGATAAAGAAAATGTGGTGTGTGAATATATATGCCAATGGAGTTTTATTCGGTCATAAAGAAGAATAGAATTATGGCATTTGCTGGATGATGGTACTGAAGAACATCATGCTTAGTGAAATGAACCAGACTCAGAAATTCAAAGGTTAATGTTTTCTCTCACATGTGAAAGCTAGTGCAAAATAAAGGGGGGAAAAAAGTGGATGGGGGGGGCATGTCCCATGAAAATAGAAGGGAGATGAAGGGGGTAGAGGGGAAGAGAGGAGAGATGGGAAAAGGGAGGAACTAAATAATGAAATTGACCAAATTATGCTATGCACATATATGAATATACCACAGTGAATCCCACCCTCATGTATATCTATAAAGCACCAGTTTAAAAAGAATACAATATGAAGAAGAAAGACAGAGTAGAAAAGGGGAACAGGAGAGTGGGGAGGGGAGTAAAAGAGAAAGTGCTGGGGAGTGAAATGGAGCAAATTATATTCCATGCACCTATAATTATGTTGAAGTGGACCCCAACACTATGTACAACTATAATTCACTAATAAAAACCTTAAGAAAAAAGAGACCTTGTTGGATGCAGTGGCATACACTTGTAATTTCAGATACTTGGAAGACTGTGGAGGAGGATCACAAGTTCAAAGACAGCTTCAGCAACATAGCAAGGCCCTGTCTCAAAATAAGAGCCAGGTGTGGTGCACACACCTGTAATCCTAGCAGCTCAGGAGCCTGAGGCAGGAGGATTTCGAGTTCAAAGCCAGCATCAGGAACTTAGTAGGGTCCTATCTCTAAGTAAAATATAAAAAAGGGCTGAGGATGTGGTTCAGTGGTTAAGCACCCCGGGGTTCAATACCTTGTACCAAAAAAATAAATAAAATTAAAAATTTAAAAAGTAAAAAAAGGAGGCTAGGAACCTCTGAGTCCGATCCCTGACAATAAATAAATAAATTAATTAATAAGAGCCCTTTATATTATCTCAAAGAAATCTTTACCTATGAGGTTAGGTATTATTGCCCTCACTCTACAGATGAGAAAACTGAATAAAATTATGGCATTTGCTGGATGATTATGTCATTTGATGGCTTTTTAAAAAAGCTGTCTTAAGTTTCACCATGTCCCAGTGGCAGAGCCAGAGTTGAAACTCATTTTCCTTAGATCTACACAGAAGGGTCACAGGACATTTGTCACAGTTGTCAAAAACAAAGTCTCAAAAAGCTCGATTTTGGTGAAAGATGCATGCCTGGCTGATCTAGTGAGCGTGTGTTTTGTGTGTGTGTGTGTGTGAGAGAGAGAGAGAGAGAGACACACACACACACACACACACACACACACAGATTTTCATTGATTCCTGCTTTATCCTAAACAAGATGTGTGCTTTAAACAGAAGGAGCCAAGTGGGAGGTAGGGTCTTTGATTCAGCAGCATGAATCTGACTCAGGCTTCTTCTTAGGGCAGGTCACATTGCCAGCCAGTGATATCACAGGGATTTCAGGAAATGCACTGGGCAATGAGAATGGAAAGAGCACTGTTGAGCAGTACTTCCTTCTTCCAAAATGCACACACAGTGGGAAAAGTAGCAAAGCTGTATGGAGGAAGGGAGGGAAAAGCAAGCCTTCTTCCCAAATTATTGGTGCATGTAGAAATGAGTTTAAATTGGAAGTGAGTTACCCTGGTCCCACCAAGAGCACAAGCTGGGTTCCTTAGGGTCTTAGGGACCAACCTATCTCCCAGGAGGAGATCTATCTGAGCCATATCCCATCCATGTCAGTGCAACCTCTTCCCACCAGTATTCCACCTGCACACTCCACCAGAGCTTCCAGACAGTCATCCTTCCAGCCAGCACTGAGATGGAGAAGATGGTGCTAGGTGACAATTGTCACTACTGTGCCATCTCCACCAATAAGCAATTGATTGTCTCTCTAAAGTAGAGGCAGAGTATTATGGAAGTAAGACCCTGGGCCCTGGACTCTGCCTTTCCCTGCTGGCTGACATATGGCAGGCGACACTTCCTTGCTTTGTGCCTGTTACAGTAAGATGGAGATGCTAATGGGACCTAAATGAATTACTTAGTGCCTGGCACCTAGAAAGAGATCAACAATGTCAGCTATTGCTGCTATCCCCATGTGTATTTCTGTTTACAATTTCTGTATTCTTCAGATACATTCACATAAAAATGACATCCACAGGTATTGACTTCATTTTTCTTTAGTGGAAATGAAATTTTATAGAGGTTAAATAACTGGAGTCCTGTTTTGATGAACTCGTAGTTTAATGCTGCTTTTACTATATCAAGCTTGTAAATTAAGAGATATATATATATTTTCATGAATTCATGCTGATATTCACACCTTTGTTGATAATCAGTGATTCCTAATTAAGAGATGTCGAGGTGTCCCTGTGCTGAGTGTCTTACCTTTGGGAGCCTGTACTTTTCCCTGAGGTGGACTCTCAGGCACGCCCTCTCTGCCTTTTTTTGTGTAAACGCCGCATCTCTTTCCATCCTAAAAGTTAAAGAATAGGATAAAGGATCATAAGGACACAAGAGCCCAGGACATTTTAGCCTTTGCTCAGAGGAGCTGGACTCTGAGACCCCAGAGTCCCCACTGCTGGCAGACTCCAGGAAACGTGGGATTTTCTCCCCTGCACCCCCTAATGTCTACCCCTCTTACTCCACTGACATCACTTAGTACAGCCCCCTAAGTCCCCAAGACAGCTTGGGTCTGGGAATCTCTGTGTGATATAAACCCAGAGAGGGGCAGGTGACAATTTTTAATGTGTGATTGCTCAGGGCCTTCATGGCCCAGACCCAGGAGCCTCAGACTGGCCTGTCAAGAAGGTAGCTATTTGGGTCTGATCCTAGTCCTGTGTGTGTGTTTGTGTGTGAGACTCTCTGGGGTGGGGGAGTGGAAGCTACATTTCTAATAAGCCCCCTGAGTGATTCTAAGGTAAGCCAAAACAGGGGTGTCCTATCTAGGATGAGGACATTCTTTAGAGGCCCATGGCCTTTGGAGATGTAATATAAAACTATTCCCATCACTAATACCCACTCTAGGCCCCATCTGTTAGAAAGAGATATCCCCAAATAAAATAGGTTAGATTTCTGTAATGTCAGACTGGTATACTGCCCTACAGATGACCTAATTGGACCCTTTCTTATGGTTAGAAATGGACTCCCTTGCTTATGATGAGCCAGTCAAAAAGCAGAGACCTTTGGGGACATGTGCAAAGCTTGCAAGAACCCTGCCTTCCTGGTGGCTCACAGAAGTGCATTTTTGGTGGCCAATTTATACATCTGACGCTGCTCTCTGGCTGCATTGGGTTGGACCAAGTTGGGTAAATGAAATCTCTTTGAGAATTTGGGTTTGGGACTGAGAAAGACAGAGACTTGAAGAGTGGCTAGAACTGTAACAGGCGAACTTAAAGGCCATTAGCTGCCATTTTCCTTGTGGTGTGGGTGCTAGAGGGAGCACTGGAAAGGGAGATGACTGCTGAGAAAAAAAAATGGCAATGTCGTGGTAGAAGCAAAAGCAAGAGATGGAAAGAGTGGCCCTGGCTTCTCAGCAGCCTCTGGCTCCTGGTTGAGGTCAAGTGAGGCCTGGATGGATTTCTGTTCCTGGGCTTGGTGAAGGACATCAGTAACTAAAATTACATATTTATTTACAGTTTCTTTTTCTTTATTTTGAAGTGAAATTTGCATACAATTCCATGCACAAGTCTTAAGCATACCATGGAATGATGCTACTACACCTGTGCATCCTCAGGCCCTACCAAGATCTAAAACGTTACTCCTGCCTGAGAAAATCTCATTTTTTTCTCTTCTAGAACTTCATATAAACAGAACCACATACTTCATGTCCTTCTGTGTAGTGTTTCCATCCCTCAGCATAAAGAGCTTCCAGATTCATCCATGTCTATTTATTAGTAGCGTGTTCCCTTTTATTGCTGAGTAGTATTCTGTGTACAAATACCATGGTTTATTCATTTCTCCTGTTGTATATACTAGACTTATTTCCCATTTTAGTGAATGAAACTGCTATGAACATGTTTGAACAAATATTTTTGTGGACATGTATTTTCATTTCTCCTAGGCATGGAATTGTTGGGTTGATAGGTAAGTTTAGTTGAAGATGTTTAATCTTATAAAAAATAAACCTTTTTCCAAAGTGGTAATACTGTTTTATATCTGTTTAAGCAGAATAAAAGTTCTGGTGGTTTCACATTTTGGCCAATATTTTATATTTCGGGTCTTTTTAATTTTAGTCATTATGGTGTATATGTTCTGGTGATCTCCTGTGATTTTAATTTTTTGAATTTCCATGATGACTAATGATATTAAGGAGCTTATTCCCCATTACTAATTGGTGATGTGTATATATATTTGTAAAGAACTGTTCTTTTAGGCATTTTTTTTTATTATTAAGTTGTTAAGAGTTCTTCATACATCCTAGATCCTAGTTCTTTGTTAGGCATATGTTTTGTAAATATTTTCTCTTAGTCTGTGATTTGGCTATTTTTTTTCCTTTCTTTTCTTTTTTCTGGGTACCAGGGATTGAACTCAAGGGTGCTTAACCACAGAGCCACATCCCCAGCCCTTTTTATGTTTTATTTTGAGACAGGGTATCACTAAGTTGCTTAGAGCCTCACTAAATTGCTGAGGCTGACTTTGAACTTGTGATCCTCCTGCCTCAGCCTTCCCAGCCACAGGGATTACAAGTATGTGCCACCATGCCCAGCCCTATTTATTTTTCCTAATGTCTTCTCATGTGCAAAAACTTAATTTTAAGAGGGCCTAATGTATCATTTAAGAATTGTGTGGTTATTGCTTTCTGGGTCATGAGAAAGAAACCTTCGCCTACTTCCAAGTCTCAAAAATATTCACATTTGTTTTCTCTAAAAGCTTTATAATTTCAGCTTCTATGTTTAGGTGATAATGCAAATCAGACTAATTTGTGTACAGTGTGAAGTAAGGGTCCAAGCTAAATGTTTTTTAGTTGTTTCAGCACCATTTATTGAAATGGCTTTCCTTTCTTCTTTATTATTTTGGCATCTTTGTTGAAAATCAAATAACTATATAAGTTTACTGTCTATCTGAATACCCTAAGACTGGGATTCCAGTCTCTGAGTCACTGAGAAAAGCTGCATTCTGTTTATAGTCTCATGGAGCTCATCTTCCCAAACAGAGTATAAATTTCTGCAGAAGAAAACCCACATCTTCCATTTTGGTATCCTTCTCACAGTGCCCAGTCCGGAGTGGAGGCTCCAAATGATAACTAAAGAAACCTAAGTTCAGGGTCAAGTTGCAAATGGTAGCAGAGCAAGTATTGAACCATTGCTAAGTAAAGGAACACTCCTGCCTACCTGAGAAAAGTGGAGGGATAAACAGACTCTCGTTTTCCTTTTCAAGGATTTCTTTTCTAAATCTTCTCTTTAAGTATTGACTGCTTTTGGGACCAATGCTACCAGTTGTTGGGGAAGACACACAGGAAAAGAAAACCGAAGGTGCTGTATTGTTAAGTAGTTTTTTGTTTACAATTAATAGAAGTCGACCCCACCTTTCTAAAACAATGAGGACAGGTTAGGAGGCTTCATTTCCTAACTTTCATTAGGCTTATGATAGACCACACTGTCTATAAGTCTCTCCCCGTTTAACTTGTGGCTAGTAGGCATTTTGGAAGGCTACTTCTTTCTATCATATTCTAGTTGGTGAAGCTCTTAAACGCTCAGGCCAGTGGTGGGCGGGAGGTCCTCCCTCTTGCCATAGGGAAGCAGCTGCCCTGCTGTCTTACCACCATTCCTTAAATTGGGTGACTACATAAATGTTTAATATTCTCATGCACACACAAAAATCTAAGCCGTTGACAAATAAGCAGGTCTACTGACTGCTGCCCATACCATTTGGCAACTTTGAGCTTTGATCTATTCATATGTCAAGTTAAGGAAAACTAGGGCATTCGTTAATCAAATGGATGCCATCTCTGTGGCCAGATGTATTGCTGGGGCATATTAAATGATACTTTGTGTAATCAGATAGACAGTCTAAATTACTGACCATTTTCATTAGCCCATTTGAACTGAGACTGAATGATTTTATTATTCAATTTCTTCATTATACTTGATTTTCTTTTACACATTTTATACACAAAGCTGGCCACTACTCAAAGAACATTGCTTTTTTTGCCCAACTGGTGCCACCAACACCAGTTTTGCTGTTGCAACTACTTTTTCTTTTTCTTTTTTTTTTTTTAACTGATTTTAATTTATTGCAGAGCAATGATGCATTCTAGGGAACCTTTATAAGCTTTCAGAATAAACAATAGATGAGGTTTCTATTAGCTGTAGGCTTTGTACTTTCTTAGTTTTCTCCAGGTCGTTAACCTTTTCACCTATAATCATCTTAGCAATAGGACTTAGGCAACTATTATGTAATTGGTCATCCTCCTCCTACCAAGTAAAAAGTTTTCAAATTGTGAGAATTCAGACTTTATCCCTAGAAGAGGACCTTAAAGATTGCTAGCAAAATAGCCACGGTAGCAAAAAAAGAAATGCTTTTCTTCTGTAACATATGATGAACATTTAACCTCCAGATTGATACTTTGATTTTTAGCTGATTATTAAAAGACTCTTAAATTAATTCCATTTTAAACAAATCACACATAGATTATACTTATTTAAGGATGTTTTCATCCTTAAACTATAGGTGACATTCCCAATCCATAATACCCAACCAAAATGTTACTGATATTTTATATTTTACTCTCATTGCATTTATATAGCCAGGAGAATGCTCTCATTGTTAGAGGTATAGGGCTAAAATACTTGGTGACAAAGTTATCATGCTATCTGTAATTTACTTTAGAATATTTATTTAATCTATAAGCAAACATGGCAAAATGTTAACTATTGCCTTATGTGAGTATTCATCATACTATTCTACTTTTCTGTACATTCAGAATCTTCCTAATAATATAATAATATAATCCACAAATATATTCATAGTCTTTGATAAGTCACATCTTATGATGTAATCATCATGTTGTGCTTTCTGGGCCTTTTAATGCAAGATCAAGAAAGCTGCTCTGGATGTTCTTTAAGGGATAAAGTCTGAATTCTCACTATTTGAAAACTTTGTACTTGGTAGGAGGATGAATTTCAGAAAGATCACAAAGATAGACTCATCAATGTATATTTGAAGAATTAAACTAAGGCCAATAAAACATGCCTGGACCATACAGTGTTAAGATGCATTAGGAATCGCATATTGTTCATTTCATATTTTTCACTGCACAGTAGCGGCTGCACACAGTAGTTGCTGATGCTAAGGACAAAGGAATGGTCCATTTTGTGGATCAAACATTCCCCAGGTTAGAGGTCAATGGTCAAAGGAGAAGCATCCTAAAAAGCATGGAGCAATGCATGGGGGGACCAGGATGTATCTGCTGGCTTTGTAGGGAAAATGGAGCTGGGTACTCACTTCTCCTCAATCACTTGCTTCTGATATTCCTCATACTCCTCTCTGGTCATCCCGTGAGCTGCTGCTGGGTCCGATGCACCTCCTTCTTCTTTCTGTTCTTCAGACCCACCACCAAATCCTAAATTCTTTACCTGGCTACTTATCATACTTTTCACCATGAAAGCCATTGTCTCTGTCCTAGAAAAAGAAAGCTAAACCTCAGACAAAGCTCAAAAAAACAAACCGACGAAATGAACCCAAACCCAAACCTAGATATCCTCAGCGACAGCGACACGTTTAGGAGCACAGGATTTTGCACAGCCTCCTCTGCTCAAGGGCATCAGGCGGGGAAGAATGGTTTGCCAGACGTAAGCTGGATTAGAGTGGGGACCGCCTTAGTGTACAGACAGATGGCTCCGATTACTAAAGCCACAGTTAGGGTCAGATGCGACCGACTCCCTTCTGATTGATACACTCAGCTCATTTCATGAGGAAGAAACCTGCACTTCTAAGCCTCTCTCTCCCTGTTTTAAAATTTTACATTATTATTATTATTACCATTATTATTTTTGCAGTCCTGAGATTGAACCTAGGTTCTTGCTTATGCTAGGCAAGTGCTCTACCACTCAGCTATATCCTGGCCCTGGAACTTTAAATCATAAATGTAGCAGGGTTCCATTGAGAGTCCTGTCTTGATTACATTAATCAGAGCTGATTATATAGCTGTTGTGGGATTTCCAAATTCTAGCCCTTAAACACAACATTGCCATTGAAACCTGAGTCCATTGAGGCTCAAATCCTAAATACTTCATTAAGCAAAATAATTGTTTTGGTCCATATTTTATCTTGCTGAACTCTGTGCAAAGGTTTGCTTTTTGGTTTCCTTGAGTTTTGCACTGTTTCAGTGGTGACTGTGTCCCACACAAAAATACACTACTGAGGCAAATGATCTAAAGGACCAACCGTGGTCCTTAGTCTACACTGGATGATTGTTTAGTCTCCTGCACGGGAGCTACTCCCACCTGGAAAGGACATGTTGGATACCTCCAAGACTCTAATCTGGAGGGAAGAACACGTGTGAGCTGAGTCATCAATATGCTCAGGGTCACTTTCCCCCCTAGTGTAGAGTCCACCTCCTGGGAGCTCTAGCCAAGCTCACCAATGTACCTCGGTACAAACTTAACATGTCCCAGATTCTCTCTGGCTGTGGTTTTCTTCAGGTCAAGGTAAGAATTGAGGATGGCTAAGTCTTTAGTCACGTTTCTAGTTAAAGCATTCCAGGAGGGACAGTGGAGGGAGGGAAGAACTACAACCTATTTGTAAGCTCTACTCATTATTTCTCAGAAGCCACAGCCCTTCTGAAGAGATGAACATCCCTCAGGTTGTATGGTATCATTTAATTTGGATTTTTGCCTAAAATGTTTGCTTTGTATTTTTAAGGTCTGCTTTCTCTTTGACTCATCTTTTACTAATCTGTTTTGAAATGCTGCTAAAATGCCTCAATATGAAAAATGAGCAAGAATAATCTATGGTGAAATAAAGACTTCTCATTTTCATTGATTTCATTGCTTGCTCTCCACCCATTCCATTAGAATGAAAGCTCCATGAGATGCAGATAGTTTTGTTCACTTTTATGTACCCATCCCTGAGAATCATGCTCTGCATGTAATAAAGTGGTTGATATGAATCTTGGGGGGGGAATTAATGAATAATGTGATTAGGTCTAATGACTTATTTTTAAGCAATTCACTTTTTTTTTTTTTTTTTTTTGGCA
>NW_025999990.1:10269242-10289514 GCF_001458135.2 Marmota marmota marmota | reverse complement strand
TTTTTTGGCACGGGCGGGTGGGGGGTACTGGGGATTGAACTCAGGGCACTCAACCACTGTGCCACATCCTCAGCCCTATTTTGTATTTTATTTAGAGACAGCCCTATTTTGTATTTTATTTAGAGACAGGGTCAGAACTCACTGTTCTGAGTTACTTAGCTCCTTGCCTTTGCTGAGGTTGGCTTTGAACTTGAGATCTTCCTGCCTCAGCCTCCAGAGCTGCTGGGATTACAGGCATGCACCACAGTGCCCAACAGCAATTCGCTTTTAACGGCAGTACTCAAGATACTACCTGGCAGAGTAGGGGGCACCTGGAGTGTTACCTTTAGTAGGTATATACCCTTGATGCTTTACAAGTCAAGCCACAGGGGTCACTGCCTTCTTTGCTGGCTGCCAGAATAAGACTGCTAGCTACAGTTTAAAAAAATCATTTCTCATTCTGATTTAATGGATCACCTTTGTAAACAGTGATTAGTTGTGACTTAATGCATCTGGGAAAATGTGATAGCATCTGACCCAGAGAATTTACTAGAGAAGCAATAATCCCATTAGTGGAACAGAATTTTAGAAAGATATCACATTCAAACATCACAAATCCACTTAGGTCCTTCTGTTATGATTTTTCTTTTCACATTTAAGCTTAATTCTGTTTCTGTAATTAAGGTTGGTTTGTGGTCTCATTTCGTTTTTGATCTTCTCTGAGGAAATCATGGCCAGTAGATTGTCCTGGCTCAGTTGCCACACCCTCTTAGTGGATGGCACAAGAGCATCTCAGGTGAAACCATGCAGCTAACCTTCATAAAAAGTCAGCAGAACTTGTAGAGAAAAAAGATCACCAAGTGCTGAATGTAGAGGTGAATTAAAGATGCAACTACTGAGATAGATTCTTGATCTCTGTTCTAACTGGGACAAGAACCATGATGAAAACCAAGAGCAAATTAAACATGTAGTCCTAATGAGAATGACTGCCAACTGGAGAAATGTTAGTTGTTCTTGTTTTATATTATAGATACTTTATACATAATTAGTGAGCTATATTGAAATGACAGGCCAAATAGCATGGGTCTTTTCATTTCTATAGAACTAGTCAATATTTTTGTAGACACAAACCCACAGTTATACACCAGCTATGCAAAGAGATTTCTCAAACACTACAGGAAATTTTTTAAATTGAATTACAGGACTTAAAGATCCTTTTATGAACCATCCTGAACAGCTGTAATCAGATAGGTTGTAAGACCATTTGGAATGCTATGGGTGCCCAGCACATCTTAACTATCTCTCTATCAAAATGACCATTTTTAGGAAATGCATCTCAAGTTGACCCTTCCAATCTTCTAGTAATATTCATTAATATTATACTGACATTGTTTTGAGATCCCTAAAGCATTTATCTGGTTGATACTTTTGTGACTAGTCTATTTCAGCTCATACTATCACTTCTTGTTGGGGTAATAATTGTATTCTATTCTGTATCCTGTCGCAGAACTTCCATGCAGGTAGAGAGTGGTAAGCTGGTATAAAGTTGGTGGTTGTTATTCTCAGCAGGACAGGCTGGTCTCCAGGATCTGGTTAAACTTCCATATTGGTACCACATGGAAGGGAAGATGAGCTGGGAACCAAAGACTAATTTCCTAACTTATTGTTGACATAGTGGGTTGACCAGTTTGACCTGAGCTATGCCCACGCTTGGAGTGCAGGTATACTTGGCAAATTGTAGCAACTGTGGGGTGCCTTGCTTAGACTGTTTGCAAAGAAGCACTAAGGAGGCCCTTAGAAGCAGATATCAGAGCTTGTCTCACAAAGTGTTCCATCTCATAGGCATGACATTTTGAATGTTCTCTTTTACTCAGGTTTATCCTGAACAAGGGCCATGAACTCCTTATAGCTATTCCTGTAAAGATGAACCTATAATTAAAAGTGAACAACTGTTCTGAGAACTCTGGCATGGGGCCCTCATATTACTGCTTTTGTACTTTCCTAGCAGAAAGTAACGTGCAGATGGAAGAAAGGCATTCTTCGTTTGTCCACAAACCATCTGTAGTAGTATTTTGTGCTAACAAACTAATGGTGATAGTCTTGTGCTAGCTTGTCCAGGTAATGGGCTGTCCAGATATCTGAATAAATGTTATTTCAGGTGTGCCTGTGAGGGTGTTTATGGAAGAGATTAGCATTTGAATTGGTGGACTAGGTAAAAACAGATGACCCTTCCTAATGTGGGTGGGCATTAATCTTTTTGGTGAAGGCCTAAACATGCCTGAGAAAGCTTGAATTTTCTCTCTGCTTGACTCCTTGAACTGGGACATTGATATTCAGCTGCCCACAGCCCTCTTGGTTCTCAGGCATTCAGACTTAGATAAAATCTATACCATTAGCTCTCTGGTTCTCAGGCCTTTGAACTACACCACTGGCTTCTTGGGTCTCCCAATTGCAGATGGCAGATCATGGGGCTTAGCCTCCATAATCACGAGACAATTCCTTAGTATGTGTGTATTTTTTATATATATAAAAAATGTTTAACACACAAACACACACAATTGGTCCTGCCTTTCTGGAGAACTCTAACACAGACCCATATGGCTGGCTCCTGGAAGCCTACATTACCTCTGTGGGCATGGCAGCCATGAGATGCCTGATCAGACTGCAGAGTGGCTGCAGTGCATGGGAGGAGGGTGTAATTATGCCCAAGAGCAGCAATGGGAGCTAGTATGATGGAACTTGGCAGAAATGGTGCTGCTGCTGAGCTGACATGGCAGCAATGGCAAAGCCCAGAAAAATGAGTAGTGATGGCCAGCAAAGGGGCACGCAGCCATCAGGGGCAGCAGGACCCAGTGGAAACAAAAGGGGTTCAGAGGAAAAGAGAGAAGAAAGAACAAAGACATGTGGTAGCTAACCAGGCAGCTGGCTGGACATGCAAGGATCTGAGAAACTTAACAACTCTTAACACTGTTGAGGACTGTTCCCTTGTCAACAACTCAGGAGCAGGCAGAGAAACAGCCAAAGGCTTAGGGTGCAGTGCTCCGAGTTCAATCCCATAAAATAATAATAGCTGACATTTATTGGGCACAGGCATCCAGTTTGCAGGTTCTGTTTTGGTGCTGTTATAATTCTATCTTACAACTCAAAAAATTGAGGCACAGTTATTAGTAGAGTAGAGGAAAGGGGATGGGGGAGGGAGGAGAAGAGGGAAAGGCTAAGTACTGAGGACTGAATTAGAGCAAATTATATTCCATGCTTGTATAATTATGTCAAAATGAACTCTTAATATTGTGTAACTAAAATGAACTAATAAAAAATAAATTGAGATATGGAGCTGTCCTGACCCCAAGTTTCTTGGTTATTTTCACTTGGAAAGTTGCATCAAATTCCAGGCCCCAAATGGAGCTCAACTTCTTCCCTCACCTCAACTCCCACCCGTTTTCCTGGGCTCCTTATTTTAGGGCTTGGTACCATCCATCCAATTCCTTGAGCAAGAAACAAAATCCTACATTCTTCCTTCTCATTTGCTTCCCCTATCAATCATCATTAGATGCCTGCTATGGTCTGAATGTTTTGTGTTGCTCCAAAATCCATATTTTGAAATTCTAACCCCCAAGTAATGTATGGGGGTGGGCTTTGGAGGTGATTGGGCCATGGGGTGGAGCCCTCATGAACCAGACTAGTGCCCTTATTAAAGAGGCCCAAGCAAGGTCCCTTGCCCCTTCTGCCATCTGAGGACATAGCAAAAAGACAGCCATCTACAAAGCAAGTCATCAGGACACCAAAGTTGCCACTTTGATCTTGGACCTCCCCATCTTCTACAACTGTAGAAATACATTTCCGTTGCTCATGAGCTACTTAATTTATGATATCTTGTTATAGCATCCTGTATGGACTAAGACAATGCCATTATTATTATTTTTTCTTGTATTGGGGATTGAACTCAGAGGCACTTGACCACTGAGCCACATTCCCAGCCTTATTTTGTATTTTATTTAGAGACAGGGTCTCACTGAGTTGCTTAGTGCCTTGCTTTTGCTGAGGCTGGCTTTGAACTCGTGATCCTCCTGCTTCAGCCTCCTGAGCTGCTGGAATTAAAGGCATGCACCACCATGCCTGGCTTATTAGTTTTATCTCTACTATTGCCATAAGTTTTCTACTTTCCAGTTTTCACTGTCTTGGCCTCTTATCAGGCCACCATTTTCCACAGGGAGCAAGTTTCCCTCCAATCTATTCTCCACGAAGCAACCAACTGCAACGTTTGAAATGCAAACATCCTTTACTTAAAACTTTCGTGGCATCTCACTACCTTTTGGATGAAGTCTAATCTAACAGCCTACAGCTTTGAAATCCAATCATCAATTTCCCCTTTATTTTCTGGCGTAACAGGATTGATTATAGGTTCTCAAATAAACAACACTGCTTCTTAACTCCTGGCTTTAGTTCACGTCACTGTGTCTGCCTAGCATAGGTTCTCTTGCAGCCCTCCCTACTTGCATAGCCCCCATACTATCACTGTGGGAGTTAGAATTCCAAAATATGAATTTTAGAACAACACTAACATTCAGATCATACCAAGCATCTAATGATTTAGATAATGTCTGTGGGAAGCCCCCCGAAATCTGCCTTCTGATCTCTTGTAGACTCAGTTTTCTATGTGCATCAGTTCTGGAAAATTCTATTTGTGAGTAGTCATCCCACAATTCTCCCTATTCCTTCTAGTACCCCTTGTGGATTTATATTATACCTCTCTATCAACTGCCAATTTCTCATATTTTGCATTTTAATCTCTGTGATGCATTCTCTGTAATTTTGTTCAGACTTCTTACATATAATGCAATCATTTTTTCAGCAGTGTCCAATTTCATCCTTCTGCCCATATTTAAGTTCTCTGGGTATTAAACTACCAGATAACTTCTTACTCTTACTTCTTTTCAGTGTTCCCTTCCTTCCTTATAATTTCTAGTCTAAATAAACTCAAGTTTTTTAAAGTCATTTACAGTGTACATATTGGTTTTCTTTGTCACTGTTACCCCAGATTCTTGGAGGTGCCAAGTTTTCTATTTACTATTTCTTTCACATTTTTCTTGTTTGGTGTATGATTTTTAGAGCTCATTTCAGTTAGGACTAGATGTTCCGGGTTGTCTGATGTGCTTTTGTTGTGGAATTATTGCTAAAGAGTGCTTTTGTTTTGCCTCCTCCTGGAATTTACCAGACCAGAACTAATTTAGTTTTGGCTTGGAAAATTCCACACCATGCAGGTCATTTGGATGCTACAATGGCATAAAGCATGAGGCTGGGTCTTTAATTTCTATTATAGAGAATTTTGTGCCCTATCCAGAACCCCAAGGAGAGATGATTGTTATGTTTTCTCTTGTCAGCCCACTTCCACTGAAGGAGCAACTTGCCAGGGTCCTAACTTTATCTGAGCATCTTAGCTCAAACCTAATGGGTTTTCCAGGCCCAAAATCACATCCCTTAAGCTCCAACTGAACATATCCTCCAACCACAGTATCAGGGCTTATATAGTTTAGTTTTTGCTATCCTTACCTCTAGCAAGCTCCCTAATCAATCTTTAAATTCTAATTTCTTTCACACTCATCTATGTATTTAAATCTTTTATCCAGCATTTCTTTATGTTTATAGAGGAAAGGGATCCATTAACTTAGTATGTTACTTTTTGAAATCTCTTTATAAAGACTCTCTTTTACAATGCTAACAACCATGTAAGATTATGATGATACTGAAAACCACCTCTAGCAAGTTGCAGAGCCAAGACTCAAACCCAGTTTCACTAGGTTAATGGTATTTGGGGGAAAAAAAAAGATTTAAAAAATTGCCAGTAACTAATAACAACCAAGAGTTCCAGCTTAACTATACTTTTGCCAGCATTTGGTTACTGAAGGTGAAAACATCAAATATATTGTTTTAATATGTACTTTTCATTACCAGCAAGAGTAAATATTTAACAAATGTCATTTCTACTTTCTCCAGTTTCCCTTCCATTTGTTGACACCACAGGAGGCAGATCACCTAAGACAAAGCACAGATGACAGATAAATGAAGTTCTATTGCAGATCAGAGCTTATTTGGAAAACGAAAAGCTCCTTATTACCTGAGATCAATGAAGAAAATAGCAAACTACTAAAATATTTCTTTATTTGAATAAGGTCAGTGTCATTTTTTAAATTCCAGCTAGCATAAAATAACAATCAGGAAAAAAAAAAAAAACTTGACAAAATGTTATCCAATTGAAATTGACAGTGGATAGAAAATCCTTTTAAATTTTTAAGTAATATCATAAAAGAAATATATTAAACAGGCAACACACAGATCTAAAAAGTTGCAAGAGCTGATTTTACACTAGATCTTATAAATAAAAAAAATCCCCAATATAATAATTTGTTCACTATCTCCCTTTGACAAATACATGGACAGGGAAAGATAATCACATCTTAATATTCACAACTGCTTTATGTTCTTTACAAAGACCACATCTCTGCAAAGTGGCAGGGCAGGCAATCCCTTATTCAAGTAATTTCTGTTTTCCCCACGTTATCAAAAAGTACAGTTGTCTGAGATGAAACATCAGCACAATCACAACAAGAAAGCAAGGGCTTTAGCTGGCAGGCTTCAAGATGGGAGTTTCCATGGCTTGACCAGGATCTGAACATAAGCCGCCACCAAAGTACCAAGAGCTACAAGTAATAACCTGGATTTAGTTTGTAGTCACTAATGAACCAAGAATTTTAGTAAAAGAAACATTAAGTAAATTTTACATATAAAAGAATCAGTGCACATTTGCTAATAATTTCACTGATAATAAAAAATATTATGCTCTCAACTCAGCATTAAGCCAACAAAAGACCTATTTTTCACTCTCCATTTTAGTGGTTCTCAACCATTAGTGTGCTCAGAATCATCTGAGATGCTTGTTGAACACTGATACTCTGAAGCCCTCCCACCCCTGAGTTTTAATACAGGTGATTTGGAATGGGGCCCTGAAATCTGTATTTTAAACAAGCACTCCATGACCCAGTCTGGTCCATGGACTATACTTTAAGAAACACTAATATGCCTTTAACACATAACAGAACATTGGTTATTGTGACTTCATGGTAAAGTTTCAAGCTGAATAAAACATTCAAACAATTGGAATACAAATAAGTATATTAAATAAGGGCATCAGCCATTATGTAATTGAATTTTCTTTTTAAAAGTGGCATCATAAACACAACAACTTACATTAAAAATTTTAAATAAATTTTGTTTTAATCCAAGGCACCTGTAAAATACTTGCTGGTGTGAGAGAAGTGACTAAATTCAATTATACATAATAGTTCAAAAATGAAAAAATTCTGGCAGTGATTGATTTTTCCACGACCGAAACACTTTGTTAAAAAATGAGCTACTTGATGATTTTGAGGAAAACAAATTTCAAATAATAAGATAAATGTCCTACATGAACTATTTTACTGATTTTCAAGCAAGTTAAATTAATAAGAAAAAAATTCATGCTCATTCTCTTTCATAACAACCATCTCCACTAGTATTAGGAACAATCAGAAGAATTCCCCTTGAATTCTAACCTGAAAAGTGTATACTGCATAGATCCTGTATTTCTTTAATGTTCAGGCACATGTAACCATGGGCTTTAAAAAATACTGGACTTGGCAGCCTTTATCTCAAGAGGATTTCCCAAGTTCCACAGTATATAACATATTCTTCTGAGGGTAGTTATTTTTTTTTCATGGAATATGAGTAAATTCTGTGATGAATGATGTCTCCGAAACATGAATTTCAAAATGTTAACACAAAGGAGAAATGTGAGAGGAACTTTTTCAACGTTGAAGTGACCGAAGTAGAGTGAGTCGTCATTAGTTATTCTCTTTCTGTGTTCTAGGATAAACACTTACACAAGAAGCAATCCAAGACTGTTCGCACACACAGTGCTAGTTAGGTACTGCTATACTGGCACAGTTCTTCACGAAGTCTTTATAGAAATTTTAGGTCATTAGCCCAATCTGTAAATGACATTTGAGAGGAATCTTGGGAAGGCTTGGAAGAATTCAATAGTACTATTTTATAAAACAATATTACTCTCGATCCTATGGCAAAGGAAAGAGAATCAAATCACTTTAGGTAAAAGAGTATTTTGAAGCAAGCAAAAGTAAGTCTACATCAGGTGTGAAAACAAAAACTAAATCTGTATTTATAAAATGTCATTTACAGATGGTTTCTCTAATACCCAGAACTATGTACAAAGACTATAAAATCTCCTTCCAGTCTAACATTTCATGGTTAAGTTTACTAACAAGTGCTTTACAACATCCTTAGTTCTGGCATTAAAAGGAAGAAATCAGAAGTATTTTGCTCTGTTTTTCAATTTTTGCCTTCAAAAATCTTAAAACTGCTTCTAAATCAAGCCTCCTTAATGTAAGAGTACACAAGGAGTAACAAATCCTGGGTTACACAGAGTAATGTAAACCACAGTGTAGTGGTAGGTTTTGTGAACTCAAAATATTCTTAAAACATGCAATCTGAGCTGAAATTCATTGGACAAAATGAGAGAAATAAATTCCTTAAATTAAAAATATAAGTACAAACAAATTATTTTTTATAATATTGAATGAAGACACTCAAGAATATGGGCCATCCTGAAATGAATACATCACCAGGCAAAATAACCATTAAAAACTATTATCAGAGGAATGTTTTCATCTAAGTGACTTTTTAGGCAAAATGCAGCTCTTAATTTTTCCCTAAAATTTCCTTTAACGGTGAGATGTAGCATTGATAATCAGAGGGAAAAACATTTCATTAAACATTCTGAAGCTTATTAACCACATCATAAAGCTCTGAGACAAAACATTCTTTGATTCCAGAGGGAGCTATATTAAGATTAAAGAACTGCAAAGCCAGGTCTTAGTTTAGGAAATTCCAACCTTTAAGACTTTGGTGACAAAATACGATGGAGAGCTGTTACTGAGACCCATATTCTGGGAGGCAAGAGGACAAGTGTGTTTATGTTAAATAAATAAGCCTCTCCATATTAGAGACTTAGTGGGTTACACTCAGATCCATTTTCTATTATTTCTATTTTTTATTTTCTAGTATTTATCCTCTTGTCAATATTTATTCAGTGGCTACATTCTACTAACCAGTTCACTGAAATTTAAACAGATTTATGTACTATGAATAAATTTACATGTGGTTATCTTTAAGGTTTATTCTTACCGAAAAAAAAAAAAATCAATGTTTAAACAATGTTTTATTTTATATAAAATTTAATAATTTAGACTATGAAGTAATTTAAATACTTAAAAGTCCCTCAAAAAGACATTTTGTACATACATACATGATGTACACACATGAAAATGGTGGTCAAAAGAATTTTTTGGCAGCTGCTTCTTGCTGAGTCCTACAAAAAAAAGAAAAGAAAAAAAAACTGAAAGAAGTTCTTCACATTAAACTTAGGAAAGAAACAGGATTGCTTAAAATATTGATGCCTTTAAAATATAAAATACATTAAGATAAGAATATATTCTATGTATGTACTCCAAATGTGAACTGAAATAGACTAGAAATAATATTTGCTTTGTATCTGAAAGTTGCATTATGGGTATATATAACTTCATACAGTATTTTAAATTAAACACAGAAAATAATTATGTCAAATTTCACGGAGACTCACCTATACACGATGTAACCAATGAACAGCAGTGTCTGTACAATTACAAATACGATGAAGTGAACCGTCGATAAACATGATGGAAATGGTGGTAGTTCTGGGCATTTTGATCTTTCATTGGACGGCTATAATTATAATTAGTCAAATTAGTAGCTTGGAAAAAGACATACATGAAACTTTATAAAACTTGTGGTTTATTATACAAACAAGTATTTTGATTAATTCATCCCTAGAAATATCTTCTATCATTTCAACTTTTCCTTTTTTTTTTTTAATTTAAAAATGAAAAAAATTTTTAAGAGTAGTTGACATGAGATGGTTTCTACCTTATCACACTGCCTTCTGGCTCTTGTCTTCACTAAGGATGATGATGATTTTGAAAGTTTTAGAGATGAGAAGTAATACAAACCACATTCCCCTGGACACTTTCAGTGCACACTTGCTGCACTAGTGTGTTTACCAATAGCCCACCCTTCACTTTCAAAAGTGTTTCAGTTCAGAAAATAAATGGCACAGTTATCCTGCCAATAAACTACCAACATAATAGCTCTTACTTACCATCATTCTCTCCAATCTCACAGCATTCAATATTACTCACTACTGTTCTAAAAAACATTTCTCTTCCTATTCCATATGTATTGTTCTTGATATAGTTACATCTACCCAGCACAGTTCTTCAGGACATATATATTACCCAAACCATCCTGGCCTTAGCCATGGATCAGAGAAGATACTAAAATGGTAATCAGAGAATATTTTCATTAAATGATAATGTAAATCCTACATATAAAACTTAACAAAGAAATCAAAATATATAGAAATTTGAAAGACATGGACCAATTCTACCCTGAATAATAAAAATGAACTTCAGCTAGCTGGGCATGATGGGATGATCACAGGTTGGAGGCCAGTCTAAGCAACTTAGTGAGTTTAGTCTCAAAATAAAATTAATTAAAAGGGTTGGGAATTTAGCTCAGTGGTATAGCCCCAGTACCCGCCTCCCCCCCGCCAAAAAAAGGTATTAACACTAACTAATGTTAAAATATTTTCAACAGAATAAAAGTAGACCATGCATTCTTCCTTTTCTAAGGAAGTCTATAACAGTTACAGAAAAAGAAACAAAGTTACCACATTTCGCTGTACTAAGATGTCTATGTCCCTCTTCACTATGTGCAGGTGCTCCTTGATGTCCATGAAGTGCTGTGTGGTCTCATAGACTCCTCCTGCAGAACTGGGGTGCTGTATCCCACTGACCAGTCTGACAGTTTCACTCATGGAATTCCTGAAACACAAAATCTCTTTATATAATGAAATCACTAAAAAGATGATTGACTTTTTCAGTCACAGATTTCAAATGGTTATACTTTTTGAAGCTTAATAATCAGATCACATACACATATACACACACAAAAAAAAGGGTAAAGAAAGTATTTAAACTCAGAATTGTCTTCAAAACTAGAAAATGATTTATAAAACTACAGCTTAATACTACGGCTTTATTCTTCACTAAAGGCCACCTAAAAATAATACATAGAGAGTACTACCAAATAATCTATATTAAAACCAGCAACGTGGGCTGGGATTGTAGCTCCGTGATGGAATGTGAGGCACTGAGTTTGATCTTCAGCACCACATAAAAATAAATAAATAAAATAAAGGTTAAATTCTGAATAATATAATGGATATTAATTACTCTTAATAAATTGTAAGAAATCTTTCCAGTGTTTTCAATGTTTTACAGCAAAGGATTAAGCAGACCTGAACTCTGCAAATCCTATGCATTCTAAAGTTTTTCAGGACTGCCCTTGATCAGGTCATCTCTGTAAGCACCTGGAATATGCTGCCCAATAAAGAGTTATTTTTCTGGGGTGTTGGGCCTGGCCAGTTTATGCAAACTCTGATTTATGAGAATTCTGTTTTTGTTTGCCTACAGTCATAAAGAAACTGATGACAGAGTGTTTGTGGTCAGCTACACGGGTGCTCCATTTATAATGACTGACCTCTAATAAAAATCCTAGATGCCAAGGCTTGGGTAAGCTTCCCTAGATGGCAGCACTTGGCACATATTGTTTGTCACACATTGCCGTTGGGAGAATTAAGTATAGAAGATCCTTGACTTTCGAAATTTACAGTCTGACAAACTCCTTATAAAACGAAAATATAAGTTAAAAGTGCATTTAGTACAACTAAGCAACAGCACATCATTGCTTAGCAACCCAGCACACTATAGAGTACTGGTTGTTTACCCTCATGACTACATGGGCTGATAGGGTCTGTGGTTAGATACTGCTGTCTAGTATTGCAACTAAGTATTATCCCACACATTGTTAGCCTGGGAAAAGATCAAACTTGAAAATTTGAAGTGCAATTTCTATTGTATGTGTATCACTTTTGTATAATGGTAAAACTGAAAAATTTAAATTGGGGACCATCTGTACCATCTGTGAGAACACTAGCAGAGGACAAACAGAAGCTGGAGCCTCTTTCTCCTGGACTCAACTCTCTGCACCTTTTTTCTTTGCTATTTTGCTTAATACCTTTTTGTTGTATTAAACTATAACCATGAGTATAACAGTTTTTCTGAGTTCTGCGAAGACTTCTGGTAAATCTTAGAATCCTAGGGGACTTTGTAACCCCAAACACAAATCCAACTACTGTTTTCTCCTTGCAGTTCTACCAGATGGTCCCTATACAAACTAGTGCTTCAACCAGAAGCCAACCAAAGAAGAATCTATTTGTTCCAAATATAAAGGAAAAACTGGTTGGTATGCTGAGATGGTGTGATATTCTCCAACATGATATTATTTTGAAGGGTAATTCTGACTTCATGCAACATTTTGTCTTAACATACTGACTTCAGAATATAATTTAATGCAAGATGTGATTCCACTATTCATACGTAAAATAAGGAGTTCTACCACTGAGTATGCCCTTTCAATATGAATCTGTAAGCATGATAGTAAGAAATTACAAACATTTTTCTTTAAAAATTGCAGAAATATAACAGGCTTTTTATTAATAAGGAAATAAATTTACCTGAAAATATCATTATTTTACCTACTAAGCACTTAAAAAGGTATATATTAACACTTATATTACAAATTATCTTCAAGTCTGGAAATTTCTTTTGTGAGGTAAATAAAATACAACTGGCAACTGTTGAAGCTGAGTGATGGATACACAGATATTCATTGTACTATTCTATTTCTGTGGATGTTCGAAAGTGGCCACAAAATCTAAAACTCAAGTGTCTCTATAATGTTTGCTATTTATTGCTCAGATTTTATCTCCCACTACTCCTTTTTACCTGTCTTGGCTCTAGCCATTCCTTGAAAAATATCCTTTCCCTTTAAGCCTCTGGATGTTCTTTCTAGTAAAATCCCTCCACTATAGGTTACCTTTCCTCTACATTCTCCCCTGGATCCTTCCCTAACAAACACAGTCAGTCCTCCCACATGGAGACTTTCCTACTTTGGATCTGCACAGATGGATCAGCATAAGCCCCCTGAGAATGAGTTTTATGTCTCTGATTTCCTACCAGTGTCTGCAATTATGGTTCAATTTGGAGGAATAAATACAAAGTTATCCCACTCATTTCCCTGGAATAAAATTTTAAAAGAAGAGCTCTACTAGAAGAAAGCAAAAAGAAGACACTCAAATCTCAGAATTAATTAGAAATAGCATAGTTATGTCAGACTAAATGTTAAGTTTTAAAAAACTGTATTTGACTTAAAGAAGCAATGAAGACTTTAAAACTAGCTATAAAATATCTCAAGTGCTTTCTGAATCAATATCATATATTGATTAAAATTTATTTCCATGGCACAAGTGCTCAAGAAAATTCATGAGGCTAAGCTTTTCCATTAAAACACCAATTAAGGATTATATTTTAATACACTTGAAATACTTACCAAGACTGAAACCTCCCATGTAATATAAATTTCTTACATAACTCCATTTAAGAATATTGCTTCCCAGAAGTACGAACTTGCTTACATAGAAATGTCTTTTTGGTATACAAAAATTGAGTCTCTTAATGTTCTCTCATTCAATCATTCATTTGTTTGCCTGTGATTCTGCTAACATTTATTTGGTACATGTTATGAGCCAGGCAATTTTTAGGGAAATAAACTGTGTGAGAAAAATGTAATTCCTGCCCTGTTGAGCCAACAGTCTTGCAAGAGAGCAATGTCTTAGAATATAGAGTTCTGCAAATAAAGATGTGTTGAACTTTCCTGGGCACCTAGAGCAGAGTATTAAAGAATGAGGATGGGTCTATGAGGCAGAATTGTCGTGAAAGGGGGCATAGATCAAGTGAAAAGAGGATAGAAACCCAGAGAAAACATCTTTTAAGAGATGTTGGAAAGAAGATCAACACGTGAAGAAAACTAAATGGAAGCAGAGAGGCCAAAGAGTGAGCAGTATGCTAGAAATCTTGAAAGGAAAAAGTTTTGAGATGAAGAAGTGGGAAAAGGTTCAATGCTACAGAAAAGAGGCTGAACTACATGCTTTCTAAGACCTCTACAGAAAAAAAAAGAAAAAAAAAATTATAACTTTATGGGAACATGAAAATCCTTTATAAAGACACAAATCTTCCTTTCCATTAAAGACAAATATTTCCTATCTCTTCACATTTTTCCTGAACCTTAATTCCAAAGAAAAAGCTCTATAGGACCAATTCAAAATTTGAGCTTAGTTTTGGTTAATTTATTGCATGCATGACATTTGTTCTCCACTAGTAAGTGGGAGTTTGTAAGGACTATCAAATATCCTAAGGAATTCCTAACCACTACTTAAACTTTAAGGTGTTCTAATACTACTGCAATGTGAAACAAACAAAGCACAAGGGTTTCTAGAGTATGAAGACTTAAGAAAATGCACATGTGCAAAAGAAAAACAGGAAGAACAAACCAGAAACTAATGTAATTGCTTGTCAACAGAGATACTGGGAAAAGGTCTGAAAGAAAGGGAGAAAGGACTGAGGAGTGATAGCAGGGAAGAAAGAGAAAGCAATATTTCCTTGGAAGGATATATCCTGGCGGGGAGGGGGTCTGAATAAGTAATTAGTTTAATTGATTATATTTTATCAATGTTAATTTCCTGGTTATGACAATTATACTGTGGTCATATAAGATGTCAACATTAGGGGAAGATGGGTAAAAGATTTTTATGGAAATTTTCTGTACTATTTTTGCAGCATTTGAAGTCTAAAACAGATGAAAATAAAAAAATTCAAATGTTATGTTACATGATCAAGTTGATTTTCAAAAGAACTCTATTCATTTAGCTAAACTATCTGAATAGCTCAACTATTCAGTTGGCAATCATGAGTTCACAATATGAAAAAATTTTTAAGTGCCAAAAAACAGAATTAAAGAAATAGAAATTTTCAGTTATAAGTTGAGTGGTTTTCATCTTTAGATGTCAGGAACATCACCTTCTGTTTAATCCAGTTTAATTTCCTAATCCTAAATAATATACCTTGACATTCTTGTTTGTCAAGGATTATACTGGTCAGGATAGTGCTCTAAAGCATTAGCTTATGGAAACGTGAAACTCTGGCTTGTTTTCTCTGCTCAAGGAATTGAGAAATGTTAATCGTCTGCATAAGTAAATCATTCTCATCAGAAACTTATCATTCAACACTCTGCTCTTTGTCTCTCTTAAGAGTACAAGATAAGAATGAAAAAGAGGCGGTTACACATTATTTCCTTTAAAATGTTTTCATGCCATAAAAAAAAGAATACCTGCATCCAATTAATTTATATTATAGTCCTACAATGCTAAACATGCTCATTCCCTAGTATTTCTCATAGAATTGCTATATGTCACATTCCATATTCTTTTAATATTTTCTACATACAAGCACACACCTGACTCTGTCAAGTTAGCTTTTCTAAAGACATTAAAGATTTTTTTCCAGGTTAAAACTATTAAAAATTTAGATGTTTATAGTTTCTAAATATCAAAAATTCTTTTTTTATTATTTAAAACTTATATAATTTCATACTGCTAAATTTCTGGGGTTTTTTTCCATATTTTATTGTGTATTGTCATTGTGTAATGCACATAATTACATAATGATACATAATGGTGAGATTTGTGGTTATATATTCATACATGCACACAATACAACAATATAATTTGGCCAATATCATTTTGAAGTACTTCCCGTTTCCTTCCTGTCCTCCCTCCCTTTGGTCCCTTTCCTCTATTTTACTGATTTCCCGTTGATTTTATTGAGATTCCCCCACTTTTCTTTTCCTTTTTCCTCTCTAGCTTCCAAAATTTTCACTAATTTATATCACAGCATTTCTTGGATAGAGGTGAAATAATTTTGATGATGTGAAAACAAACATATATTAGGTGTTAAACAACAACAACAAACAAAGCAAAAGTAAGAAAAAAAAAGTCTATGAACATAATGCCTAAACATGCATTCTATTATGAGTTTGAGTCTTCTTTTTCATGAAAAGGAAAGAAATTCTTTTACTTCTTTTTTTTTCACATCTTCATAGATGTATTTTGTATAACGATGAGGGTTTCCTTCCACCATCCATGCAATTCCCCTTCTCCCTCCCTTTCCCTCTCACCCCTCTTCCCTATCTAGAGGTAATCTTCTTCCCATGCTCTTCCTCCCTACCCCATTTTGAGTCACCCCCCTTATATCAGAGAAGACATTCAGCATTTCTTTTTTTGGGACTGGCTAAGTTCACTTAGCATAATCTGCTCTAATGCTATCCATTTCCCTGCAAATGCCATGATCTTATTATTTTTTAGTGCTGAGTAATATTCCATGTGTATAAATGCCACATTTTTTTTATCCATTCATCCATTGAAGGGCATCTAGGTTGGCTCCACAGTTTAGCTATTGTGAATTGTGCTGCTATAAACATTGATGTGGTTGTGTCCTTGTAGTATGCTGTTTTTAGGTCCTTTGGGTATAGTCTGAGAAGAGGAATAGCTGGGTCAAATGGTGGTTCCATTCCCAGCTCCAAGGAATCTCTATACTGCTTTCCAAATTGGCTGCACAATTAAAAATTCTTATGTTTATAGTCCCCTATTTATAAAATGAATCAAGAATGTGATTGATCCCTCATAATAACACAGTGCATGCATGCATACCTTCACTAGGATAAAGATACCACTTAACACTGAAACACGACTTTGATGCACTTACTTCATTTCATTTACTTGTCTCAGAATCTCATGATGAGTTTTCACAACAGTATCCAATTCTTGTTGAGTGATCTGGAAGAAAAAAAGATGGTCAGCTAGCTCAATAATCCTCATTTTATAGCCTTTCTTTTCTACTCTAATCCAAGAGAGGCAAAATAAGGCATATTTGCATGTTCCGAAAACTCACCTGCCCATGCTGCCCTGGGATCCCTGATCCTCTCTTAGAGATTTCTTCTGTCAGGGAAGAGACATATCTTCTCTGTTCATCAAGAATCATATCTAATTGTCGGTTCAGCTGCTTGATTTCAAGATGAATACGATTCTGTCCTTCAAAGATTTGTCTTAGCTCACGATCTCCTACACTCTCAAATATTTCATCCGCTGCAAAGTAATTATGAATTAAAATTAGAATCACCTATATATACTTATATATAAGTGATTACTAAAATACTGTAACCAAACAAAGGGTAAACAGACACCAAAATTAAAACATTTCCAACACAGTAGTATAATCTTCCAAAGAGAAAATGTGTAAATAATTAATTTAATTATGACTCTTACTATTTGTTTTTTGCCATTTCTAGTGGCTGAACATTTATAAATTCCATTTAAATTTGTCATTTAAAAGTAATTTTTT
Organism: Marmota marmota marmota; assembly: GCF_001458135.2. Classification (NCBI taxonomy): domain Eukaryota; kingdom Metazoa; phylum Chordata; class Mammalia; order Rodentia; family Sciuridae; genus Marmota; species Marmota marmota. The sequence goes on along the minus strand of NW_025999990.1, from coordinate 10,272,028 downwards.
CTTTCATATATATTGTATAATTCTGTCCGTTTGAATAGGCAGAACTAATGTAGGGTGACAGAAATCAAAATGGTGATGGGCTCTGTGGAGAGGGATTTTGATGTGAAGGAGGCACCAGGGAGCTTTCTAAAGTGAAAAAAATATACTGGGTGATAGTTAAGTAGGTGGAAACATTTTTCAAAATTCACCAACTACACTTTTCACATACTTAAAAGAAAGACGTTTATGCTTCATTTTTATCTTCTTCAAGTCTGGATGACACTGGTGATCATTACACTACACAGTGTTAAATGTTTGCCACAGGCTTTAAGTACAGCAGTGATTGTTTATGTGCACAAGGAAAACCAGGTAATAAAAACCAGTCTTAACATTATATTTTTGACATTATTAATTTAATAAGCAAGATCTGAATTACATTGGCTTAGAAAAGTACTTTATTTATTTATTTATTAGTTTTTGTTGGATACAACATCTTTATTTTATTTTTATGTGGTGCTGAGGATCAAACCCAGTGCCCACACATGCCAGGCGAGCACACTACCACTTAAGCCACATCCCCAGCCCTAGAATAGTACTTTAAAATACTAAATATTCAAGTCCAGGATTCTATTAGTAGTAAGGAGAGAAGTGGATTAGATATCATTTCACATTATTCTGACAATAGTTTTGATAGTTTTTAAGTATTATCTCTATGCTAAAAAGGAAAATAGTACCACTAAAAGGAGAGACATAAACCTTGGATGATTTCATTTAGCAAATACCTGCTGAGCCTCACTAGCACAGTAATGTTCTGGGTTACTTTTTAGGTTTAGAGAACATAATAAGTGTAATCCCTGCCCCATGGAGCTCAAGCACTAGTGGTGTAGGATTCTATACAACTGTGGCATTCATTACTGACACTAAGATAAGGTCTCACTTTTAAGGTCTTTCAACTCTTGAGGACTGAAAATTTGTTCATAAATTGTTTCCAAAAAATTACTTAGAGCTTACTAGGTCAGAGAGCAGGGGGTGAGATAGGAAACACATGGAATCATGCATCCAATTTACAGCCACCATGGATGTCAGCTTTGCTACCACTCACCAGGCTGTCCCTGAAGGTCAGGGTGATCCTTCTGGAATTCCTCTTTTTTTTTGTCCAATTCTTGTTGAAAGTGCTCAAATTCCTCCTGATACTTTTCTTTTTCTTTTTCTGAAATTTCTTTATCTGGTGTAGGCTTTATTGGAGTTTAAGAATAAATCATAAAAAAGATAAGAGAACCTGTGAGACATTTCAACATATGTTGTTTTTCTTATGTTCACTATTCTACCACCAGCTGAAAGGTTAACATAAAATGGTTATTCCTTTTTATTGAAAAAAAAACTTTACTCTTGCTACTAATATTAACAACAAAAATAACAATAACCACTATTACTTGCTCTAAGTATACTGTCTCTTTTAATCCTTACATCATGAAGTGGCCAGGACAAACATCTGTTCTGCCAATAAAAATATTATATACTAGAGAGGTTAAGTAACTTGTACATGATCATACAGCAGGAAGGTCAGTCTTCCCGAGTTTTCAGCCATGAGGCATAACCATTGAAAATTGAAAATACACTTTGAAAAACAAATATATGTACTCACTGGCTCCTTTCCAGGCTCAGTCAATTGGAAAGTCAGAAAAGAAAGAACATCATGGTCATCTACAAATTAAAAAAAAAAAAAAATTCCATAATATATTATTTTTATAGCTGTGAATTTATATTTATTGCTTTTAAAATAATGATAAATAAGCTGTAATTTGATAAAGGCAATGGTTCTCTGTGACCTTAAGGGCAAAAATTCATCTGAAAGATTTACATTAAAAGTAATCCAAATTCACTTTCTTAAACCCTAAATCACAACATTTAACAATTTTAACATATAACAGATGCTTAACAAATGTCTAATAAGGAATAAACAATAAACAAATAGACAAAATCCTGTTAATATATTTCCTATACCTAACTGTCTCTGAGTCTATTTCATCACATGTATTGGTTATTTAAATAAAAAATATTTATTTTACTCACATGGAAGCCACAAATAACTTTATGTTTTATCTAAAATCACATAAAATCAAATTAATGTCAAGCTGTTTAAGCTAAAAGCAGAGACTCAGCAGGTTGTCTTGGTTAGTTACACCCACAGAGTAGAACAATTATCTACAGTGTGCATCAGTCTTCATGCTTTCTACCACTCATGGAAATCGAGAGATGCAGGCAAATTCAATCCAGAAAACTGTGATTCTTCACAGTACACTGAGAAACTTGAACAGAAATCATGTGGTCTAAAAGGGCAGGGATCAGACCTTCTTGGGCTAACCATTATAGGCCATGTGATCTTCAGAACCTTTCACATAAGATTTGACAAATTCATCTAAAAATAGGAAAAATGTGGTCTCTCTTTCCACCCTCCCTGGGTTGCATAGAACGATCCATACATTTGAAAAGTATTTAAAACTACAATGCCATATAAACACAAAATTGGGTTAATGTGGAGTAACTTCATTTATTACCACACAAGAGAAAAAATGATCACTGAATGTTGGTATAAAGTTTGGTCCCCAAATAAAATTTCCTCAGATTGCCAAATTCACTTATATATGATGTGACAACACTTAGGGTCCTAAAACATATGACAATTAACCTTTTTTTAAAAAAATTTTTATTGTTGGTTGTTCAAAACATTACATAGTTCTTGATATATCATATTTCACACTTTGATTCAAGTGGGTTATGAACTCCCATTTTTACCCCGTATACAG
>NW_025999990.1:10244807-10268923 GCF_001458135.2 Marmota marmota marmota | reverse complement strand
AGGGATTGGCTAGCTTCACTTAGCATAATCTGCTCTAATGCCATCCATTTCCCTGCAAATTCTATGATTTTGTCATTTTTTAATGCAGAGTAATACTCCATTGTGTATAAATGCCACATTTTTTTTATCCATTCGTCTATTGAAGGGCATCTAGGGACAATTAACTTTTTATATCTTCAAATTTAAATATGTTTCCTTTGCTGTAAAACAGTACCCAAACTAATGCTGTAAGTTGGATACCTGTATGCATCCCTAGCCAACTGTATACTTATAAAACAATGAGAGCTGTCCCAACAGAGCCAAAGACGCACAGTAGACTATGGGAAGGCTTCAAATAGTCTTAAAAGGTTACATGCAAACAAGTTTACATATCTCCAAAATATATTATTACCAATAAAACTCAATTCACTAGCTTTCAATATTAAAAAGATAGCATGTTTTACCTGCAAGACCTCCCGTTGCAGCAGATATTCCAAAATACCCTTGTGGAGGGATCACCATATTTTCTACTTTGGCGCAAAATTCATAATCATTTCTATTTGGTGTAAAGCCATTATTGATCATTACCTAGAAAGACATACTACAGCTATAGCTTTTACAATGGACAGTGTAAAATGATCTACAGTTAGTCAATTTGTTCAACTTTGCTTCCTTCAAAGCCCTGGGTTCAATCCACAACACCATAAATAAATAAATAAACAAACAAATAAATAAATTAAAAATAAATAAAAATTTGCTTCCTTTCACTATTATAAAGGGTAATTTTAAATAACCTCACTTACTTAATATTATCACACAATAAGATATTCCATTTGTTTTTTACCCACTGTGAAAAATGTTTAAAATGTGAAAATTTTGATAATTTTTCATTCAAATTTTCTAAAATGAAATATGGCTCACTTGCTCTTTAAAAAATTATTCTCTTTGTATGGTTTATTCAGAAGAGAGATCATATTTGTTCTGAAACCCCAGTGACAGAGCTAAAACCAAATAGGTTAAGTGTGCAAGTTTAACTACACCTCATAGAGAATTAAATAGATTGCTTCAACTAGTGAGCTCTTCTTTATTATGTAAGTGAAGTAATTGGGCTGTTATAGGTTAGCAGAAACAGCAAAAGTAATAGAAGTCTCTAAAAGGAGCTAATTTTCAGTGTTTCATACATAGGAGTTTAAGACTAGCTCATGATTTAGGAAAAGGAAAAGTTCACAAAAGATATTGATAACATCTTTAAAAAGCAAAGTTTACAATGCATTGATGATCTTAGTTATTAGAACTGCCCGTTGGATACAGCCATCTATGTTTTATGCTAAATTCAATTTATCTATAATTAAACCATGTACCAACCCTCTCATTTCCATTTTTCCCCAAACACAAAGATAACTGCTACTTTGCTAGGAAATGGTACCAATTAGTTGTCTAATGGGCAGACATTCAGGAACTATCTTTCACTCTACAACTCTATTTGTACCTCAACCCCTGGCAAACTGAACTAAGTTAGTCCTACAGTCTCTACTTGCTCCTCATCTCTCCTCTGCCTTCCCTTTGGCACCACCTTGGTGCAGACCACAAGTGGAGTCTTGCAGTTAAGATGGAGCTGGGTTTACATCAGAGTTCTCTGAGTTATTCAGTATGATAATATTGAAATTATTCAAAATCTCCTATATTCAATTTCATTTAAGATGGGGATGCATATGCCACAGGGCTATTTAAAAAACTGCACATAAAGCACAAAGCACAGGCCTGGAACTTTTCAGAGTCAAGTAGTCAAAATTGGCTTATCCTTTAAGAACACTAGGACCTAAGTCATCTTTCAAAATTGTAAATCTGACCATTTCACTTTCTGCTTAAAACTAAACTTTCTTAAAAGTTCTTTACAGGATAAACTACAGGACACCCTGTGCAAGGCGTATAACTGCCAAACTTTCAAACTTGCTTCCCCCAGGTCTCCTCTATAAGTCAAAGCAAACTCTGTCTCAAATATTTCAATTTCTCTCAAGGCCCTATGACTGCCTTCTGTGCCTAGAAGACACACACACACCCTACCCCAAACTTCCTGCTCCTGCTTTAAAATGTAGCTTAACCCTGAGAAGCTATTTTTGACCTTCCCCACTCCCACATCAGAGTTACAGAATTTCACTCCTACAATTCCTCAATGGTGGTGCGTTGTAGTCTTTGTTACATAGCATGCTAATGCTACATGTGTCTCTAGCATTAGACTATAAGCTTTCTGGGGAGAATGACCTTTGTCTTACTCCTACTTCCTAAAGACTAGCATATATACATACAACATGTCACATAGAGCATGGTGCTCAAATGCCTACTGACCAAATGGAAACCTGCTGGCAAGTTCTTAAAACAGATGCCTACATATACCAAGCTCTGAAGCCATGTCTGTTCTCTTAGAGTAACACTGATCAGCACATAAACAATATCCACATTTAAGTCCATTTAATTTCAATCAATTCAAAAAGAATTCAAGAAGAAAAGTCATACTAGAACATTATTCATTTGATTACTACAACTTACTGTCAGAGTTTTCTGGTAATATACAATCTTTGCCCGAACAGGATAGGGTTTATTGCGAAAGTCCCTCTGACAACTTGCTAGGGCTTGCGTGGCACCATCACTAGAGTGTGAGAGAAAGGAAAAAAAGAAACTTAGAAAGCTTTTCAATATTTAAAAATTCAGGAAGATTAAAATAATATCGAGTTATGATAAAATCTTAGGATACTTATTTCAACTTTTTATTTATTTAGAGGATACAAAGGTGGCACAAATTTTTTCCTGCCAGAACTTTGAGTGACATGAGAACCAATTTTATTATGTGCTGACAGCAAGGAGAGATATACCATTCTGTATGAGGCTAGGACAGAGGACCTCTACCATAGGGCAGAATCCAAATTCCTTAGACTCCACCATAGACTCCACCAGAAATGAAATAAAGTAGAATAGAAAGGAGAATGCCTAGGTACCTCTACTTTAGATAGCTCCAGAGAGAGCGGTGATGAACTACCAGGGTTGAAAATCACTAAGGCAGGAAATAGCAAACTACAGCAAGGATAAGTAATGTTTCTTGCAGTTCACTGACTAAGAGGTAATTCCTGTATAACAAATATGTGAAAATAAAAAATGTACATTCCTAGTTCACATACATTATAAATACACTGAACACTCAGATCCTTTGTAACCCACAATATTTAGAATGAATAAAGTGGTATAAATTGTGTATTCATTAGTTTGGTCAAGGCTCAACTTTACTTTTAAAACTAATAAAGCTGAAAAAGTAAGACTAGTGAAAGCCAGGAAGATTCTATAAACCTTCAAAAATATTGTATAATATAATTTTAGGTTAAATAAATATATATTTTAAGTTTAACATATGATGTGGTTCATAGAAACAATTTTAACCCATTTGGTTTCATTGTTCCAGATGTGGAACACCTATAAGCACGTAAATATTATATAATTATATTATACGCAATATAATTAAGTAATAATTATAACTATATTATATAATTATAATAATTTCAATTACATAATGTATATAAACTCTAGATTATGATTCCAACCTATTTTAATGTACCTATGTCAATTTCATTAAGATATTCAGATGTGAAAACTTGGGACTAATGGGTTGGGACACAGTCAAATTAAAATAAGATCCATTCACTAAGTTACAAAATGACATTGTAAGAAAAAGAATAATCTTAATTGCAAAGTATTCAGGATATGAAACAATATTTTTCATGCAATTTCTGAAGAGAAGCTAAAATGAGAAACATTGTAAGATCATACACTTACTTTTGATGGTCATAATGGATTTGTCCATTGTTGCCTACGATAACTATAGCAGGATTATTTTTCTAAAAATAAAGAGAATGCATTTGTTTTAAAGGCCTTAATAAAAAATTCTAGATCATTCTTATACTATGAATGAAGTCTCTTATATCTCTACAATTCTAGAACTCAAAATTTTAAAATAATATGGCCTTGGCATTCAAGGAATTATTAAAGTTCTTTGAATTGCTAATAGGGATCACTGAAAGTCAGGGAAGAAAAAAATCAGCTAAAGGGAATGTCATTAATCTTAAGGCTACTGCTAAACCACAGTTAATGTTTACAATATGTAAGTACATTTTGTTCTTTACTGTTTTAGGAGAGATCATCAGAAAAACTGGTCTGATCAAAAAGAGAGATTGACATGAAAAGATGTTACATGAGCTAGCAATAAGTCATGCACATGAACACTGTGATGAGAGCAAACTTTCAAAAGTCTTCTAAACATAACTGGTTTCACTGCCTACATTTAATGTTTCAGGCTTATCCATCAATATTATTAAGCACATTACAGGGATGGTGGGGAAGGCAGTCACTGCAAAGTTCTAAGGCTCCATTATGACCTCCATCTGGTTTATGAAAAATTGTATCTGTATAGCTCAGTTGCTAAATTCTCACTTGCTAAATTAGAGACTAATTACCATATTTAAAATATCACCTGCCAAGTTTGCCACAATTAAACTCATGAGTGTCAAATAAGGTATATTTCTCATAATCTAACTTTGCTAGCAGATATAACAAAGTCGGTAACTGCTTTTAAAATAAATATACCTTTCCATCATTGTCAAAAGAATCAAAAAATATTCCAACGCCATTCCACATATCGGCTGATCCAAACACAGGGCCCTCCAAGCCTTGATTTTCTGTATACCAAACTGCCTGAAAATACATAATAGGGAACCATTAGGTCAGTGGTGTGTGCATTTATAATAATTTTCTAAGTAACAGAAATGATCTTACTAGGCCATCGGCTCCAATTCGACCTCTTCCAGTCACTCGAAATGTCACCTCCAATTCCCAGTTCTCAAAGGCTGCTTTTGTCTTTGTCCACACTGACCCTCTTTGGCTTTTTAAAGATGGTGCTATTCGAATTTGATCTGAACTTGCAATAGCATCTACAGCAGAAACAAGGGAAGAAAAGCTTTAAATTATAATTAGATAAAATTCAACACATCATCACCAAACTACTACATATTTAAAAAACTAATTTTAACTTAGTAAGCTGAACAATAATTTTATTAAGAAATAATTTCATATTAACAGTTTCAACTTTGAAACTTTAGGCCTAATGCCTCTTTTATCTTTGGAACACTGAAGTATCTCTGTAAAAGTAAAAATAAAATAAAATAAACCTATAACAATACATTTAATAGTCCATGGCAAGAGGAAGGAAATTATGACTTAAAAGGCAAACTACCTATTTGATTCTCAGAATATTTTTTAAATACCTCAAAAATCTGCAAAATTTTTTTTAAAAAACTGTGCAACATATTTATTTATTTGTTTACAAATGTTAAAAAGTCTTAAGCATTTTGAAAAGAACATACCACTAGGAATCAAGAGACTTGTTCCTAGTCTCAGTACAGCTGGGACTTTGAACAAATAAATTCTCTTACTCTCTTGGGTTCACCATATGTTTACCTGTAAAATGAAGGGGCTGAGCTTGATCACTTCCATAAACACCCCAAAAGTAATATGCAAAATATTCTGCATATATGCATTTTTCAAGGAAGAAAGTCAACTAAATTTCAATTCAGTAAGCCATTCTTCAGCTTTGGCAGATTCTGAGAGAAAATGGTGATCCCCAAAGTAGTGGTTTGCACTTCCAGTCTGAGCTGAAGTGCTAGCCACTAATTAGCAGGTTAATCTTAGGTAAGTTATTTCATCTCTCTAACAACCTCAGAGGCATATAAGGGGTTATAAAAGTGCACATACAGGCATACCTTGGAGATACTGCCGATTTGGTTCCAAACCACGGCAATAAAGCAGTTTTTACACATTTTTTTTTGTTTCCCAGTGTCAATATAAAAGTTATATTGACAGTACACTCTAGTCTATTAGATGTATGAGAGCATAATATCTAAAAAAAGTACATACCTTAATTAAAAAGTTACATTATTAAAAAAGCTAATGATCATCTAAGCTGTTTAAAAAACAATGGAGCCAACAGACTTGCTGGAAATAGGACTGTCACATATCTTTGTTTTGTAAAAAAACACAATATATGCAAAATGCAATAAAATGAGGTATGCTTATACATATTTCAATCCTCCCATTCTTGAATTAGATAATTATTAAAGCATGATTAGGCCTAAAATTTGAAAAGTTCTGCATAACCTTTCAGATATTAAACTATTATTTATGCTGGGAAATAAAACTATAATATCACTTTATAGGTAGGAAAAACTGAAAAAAAAGTAGAGTTGAGATGCTTCAGTATGATCACTCACTTTTGTCATCATCATTTTCAAACACTGAATGGTTGAGAGGAAGGCACCAGAAAGAGTACTGGACAGATAATCAGAACACCTAGATTTGAGTTCAATTCTATAGATACCAGCTATGTAACCTTTTCCAAGAAACTTTACCTTTCTGAACATCAGTTTTTCCATATGTAAAACAGATAACACCTGTCTTATCTACTAAGGAACAAATTGGAAAAATGAAGGTGAAAAGAGATTTGAGAGCTATAGTTACAAAGTATCATTTTTTTTTTTGCCCTTATGGACCCATGTGTACCAGCAGTACAAAAGGACATTAGAACTAAGAAAGACAAACATGATAGATTTTATCTTAATTTAGGGCTAAACATTAAGGGCTTTGTTTAAATTAGATCCTAATATCTCTCTACTTTTTGTCTTACATAATGAAAATGGGGAGGGGGGGATGAACAATGGCAGAAAGAGAACAATAAGACTATAAAAATTAGAGTAGTAGTGCAAGCAAGGGACATCCATAGCAGTAACTCCCAGAGTCAGTATACAGATTAAGTCACAGTTAAAATACTAATCTCTTTATTTCAAATATAGTCTAGACAAACAATTTAAATGCATTAAGGTACATTATCCTGAATTTTTGCATCACACCGGATTAATAGGTTATGGCTCTATAAAGAAAGTCAAAGTAACTAACTTTGGTAGTTGATTAGCATTCCTAATTTGAGGATATGGGAGAGAGAAAAGCAGGCAGATAATGGAGAGGCGCAAAAGTGAAAAAGTATGAACAAATCCATTACTACTGAAAAATTAATCATAATTCCTCTCCTCCCTAAAACACTGAAAGCAAAAGATCCAAAACCTTGTGTTTAGTATAATCTGCATCATCTTTGTGTATCAGCAATGACGTTATCTTGATAACAATTGCCCACCATTATCCTTTTGCCCAGTGGGCTCATAATATATAACTGCTGAGTTAACAACATAATTGCACTCAGATTCAAACACTTGATGACTTGGTCATTAAATCAAATTGAAATTTATAACATATAATTACATATTCATTTGCAGGTAACGGCCCTTCCCAAAAGAGTGCTTTCTATTTAGTACTTACTTTCTAGAAATGAAACATTTTATTTCAAGCACTGGATAATCTAGAAGGATGTATACAAGCCTTATATAAATGATTGCTTAATCACACATTCAGATGGAATTCAAACTGCCAGAGTTTTCTTGTCATCAAAAGACCTTGGCCACTTGTTTTAAAGGGTGTATCTGATGGTCATTGAACAGAGGTTATGACATGTCAAGTGGTAGGATTGATTCCTTAGTCAGCAGTGACACATCAGCACTAGAACCTGCAGATATGCTCTAACAAGACTCTCTTATCGATAAGAGGGCCAAACAAGGTGAATAAAACTTGAAGCAGAACTTCTATTTTTTTTTTCTTAAAAGGATAAGATATAATGCTATTCTTAGCCAGGTTCAGAAATAATCAATACAAAAAAATCTTCTACTACTAAATAAAGCATGAGTGTGACTATAAAGTTTCATAATGCAAAGATCGAAGACCACACCAAAGTCAGTAAGAGAGGCAAAGGTGTAGGTCTAACAGCTTAATAACGTCTTCTGACATGCAAAAACTTAAAAATTACTTTAAAACCAATCTTTGTATTCTCTGGAGTCTTCAAATGGCATTGAGTACAAACCTGAGCATTAACCATTGCTAACAACACTGGAGAAAAGTAAGCAGGAGAAAGGAGGCTGATGAAACAGGTCTCAGGTTGGGATGGCTGTGGGTGGGGAACGTGACCCCCAGAGACGTGGCATCAGGGTGAAACGTGACACCTAAAAGTGAGTTTGAGGGCTGGGATGTGGAAGGAAGTAACAAAACACCTCTAGACCAAACGGATAGTACCGAGGAGATCAAAGAAGTCATGAGGTGGATGAGAGTGGACAGAACGCTGAGAAGGCTCTCGGAGGCTGGCGGGGGAACTTGCAGGCCAGAGGAACCTGGGGTTGCAGAGAGGTTCCCCACCACTGCGCATACGGTGTGCAACAGCTGGAAAGGGACCCTCACCACACCAGGGTATCCGCGAAGAGAAGGTGAAAGGAGGAGGCGGAAGGCGGAGAGGGGACCCGAGCCTCCCGCCCCCTTCCCGGGCTTACTCCCCGCGTGGGCCCAGAAGGGCACGGTCCCATCGCTCTGCACCAGGTGCGGCCCCTTGAAGCTGTATTTGTACTCGAAACGGCGATGTGGCATCACAGCCGGGGTGTCCGCAGCACCGGCGGCCGCGGGGTCGCCTCCCATGCCGTCGCCCCGGACGAAGCGACTGAGTGACAGCAGCAGGGCGCAGAGAAACGGCAAGGCTTTGGCCTGGGGACCCCTTAGCCTGGATCCCGCCATCTTGGATTCTGGGACGCAGAGGCCGGCGGGAGAGGGAGGGGCGCGGGAGGCTGCAATGGCCAACAGGGCGCTCGCTGATTGGCGGAGCCTGGGAGACCCGTAGGGCAAGGGGTGAGCTCCGCCCCCAGCCACCCCTATCCACACGGCTTCCCGGCCCGGAGCATCAGTGGGCGGGGATAAGGAGGCGGGGCCTGGGAGTGGGCGGGGCCTGGAAGCAGCTAGGTCCGCGAGCTCTGCGCCGCGGGGAGACTAATTTTCCCTGCCAGCCACATCGGATGCGGGCGGAGCTGAAGGATGCCTGCCTGCAGGGGGCTTTCTCCCGCTGCTTAGATTATCTCAGGGTGGCCTCAGCCTATGATAAACCGGTATTGGAAAAAAGGTTCGTTTTTGATGCGACACGATTATTCAGTGGCTGGATTCCATTTTGTGAACTTCCCAAAGACAAGTCGTACTTGAAAGACTACTAATGGTCATGAATACTAATGGTCCCAGCCTCCTGAGAACAGTTCAAAAGAGCCCTAGGATCTTTTAGTTGGTTGAATCGAGGGTTTTCTATGAATCTGTCAATCAGCCTTCGCTTCGCAAAGATTAATTCCAAGGGCTTTCCAATTTTTTAAACCGTGGCAACAGTGCATTCAAGTGATACTGAGTTTTGCTCAGTTTTGGAGAGAGTGATTATGTGCGGTGAACAGAAGCATCAGTAGAACCTGGACATTTGAGATTGGATTGGTGTTTGACTCAACGAATAAATTGTGCATTTTTTTTTAGTTGTAGATAACACATAGTATCTTTATTTATTTTTATGTGGTGCTGAGATCGAACCCAGTGCCTCTGAGGCAAACGCTTTATCACTGAGCTATAACCCCAGCCCTAAATTGTGCATTTTAAAGGAGAATCTTCCTTCCAGGGTGGCAGAGAGGGTTGGGGAATACCTGTATTGTCAAAATATTCATGGTCACCAGGAGTTGTTTTTGCTTGATGACGAATTTTTTAAAATCTGAGAAAGAGCAGCATTCTGTGTGTCCTTTATACACATAGCTCTTTATTTCATTAGCTCTCCTTTATGGGCTATGAACACAACAAGAACTCCAGGAACCACAAGCCCACATTATTTTAATTTCGTTTTCACTGACCTCTACATCTCCAGACTTATGGCCCATTAGTATTAAATCTCTTTCTAGTGCTCAAATAAAGTCTTCACACTGAATATGGACTTAAAATTTCTCCACCTGCCCATCTCTAGATGTAAGTTAAATGGAAGTAGGATCCAGCAGCAGCAACACACAAATATCAGCTATATAGATGTGTGGTTATTACCCTCGATTCCCCAGGGCTTTAAATCATTAGGGTTTAAACTTTTCATCATTTTCAGTTCTCTCATTTCTGCGGAAACCAACTCTATGCCTTGCAGAGTAATCCCTAAATATTTGTTAAGCAAACATTAAGGCTAACAAAAATAACAAACACTTATTGAGTGCTTATAGTTCCAGAAACTGCATTAAGCCTTGTACATTTATTCACTAACCAAATGCTCATAGCAGCCAAGATAGGTGCCATTATTAATATTCCCCTTTTACAGATGAGGAAGCAGAGGCACAGGAAAACTAAATAATTTGCCTAATGTCACAGTTAAGTGGTTGAGATGGATCTCAAATTCAGGTAGTTTGTTACTAATGCCTACAATCTGAAGAACCATTCTATGTTAGGCAATAAGTAGGATGAATATTTTCAATTTGTTACTCATGATTTCAACTCATAGGAGACCTGAATATTAAATACAAGTTATAATTTGTAATTTTACTGAACCATAAATATAAAATATTATATTCTATGAGGTTTTTCCTTTAATTTTTTTTATTAATGAATATTATACAGAAAAGTGCTCAAGCCTCAGGAATATTGCCCAAAGAATTTTTCACAAAGTGAACACATCCCATGAAACTAGAGTCCAGATTAAAAAAAAAAAAAAGAACATTTCTATTGGATATATATCTAGGAGCAGAGTCACTGTATAGTAGATTACTATATAGTAGACATCGTATAGTAAATATTGCCATATTTACTACCACATAGTAATATATATATATATATGTATATGTTATATATATACACCCAGACATGTAAGTATATTTATAATATCTATGCATAAATCAATATATCAAAATACTTGATATATATGTATATTTTTTCTCCACTTTATGGGATGTCTTAACTCACTTTATGTGTGTTTTGATGAATAGAAGTTTATCATTTTTTATATAGTTGAATTTATCATTTTCCCCTTTATTGTTAGGGCTTTTTGTGTTCTATTTGGAAATCTTTGCCTATTCCAAGGTCATGACTTTCCCTTGAAAGTCTTATTATTTTGCCTTTCACATTTAACTCAGCAATCTGTATAAAATGATTTTCTATATTAAATGAAGAAGACACAAAGATACACAGTTTTCTATATGCATAGTTAGTTGACCTGGAACCATTTACTAACAATATCATTCTTTCCTCATTGAGGTTCAATGAGGTTTCTGCCATAAATCAGATGACAGACATGAGTGGGTCTATTTCTGGACTCTGTGCAGTTTCATGGGTCAGTTTGTTTATTCTTGCCAATGGCTGTCTTAAGGGTAAAGTGTTATAAAAGGTAGTGATATCTGATAGCATAAAACCCGTTACACTGTTCTTTAAAATTACAGAGGCTGTTCTGGTGTCTTTCATTTCCAAATGTGTTCCATATCAGTTAATCAATTTGCCAGGGGAACACTGCTGCAATCAAGATTGGGATTGGATTCTGCTGTCATATATACCTAATTAGAATAAATAAATAAATTAATTAATTTTTAAAAAGATTGGAATTGGATTAAATCTATAGGTCAGCTAAATAAAATTTGAAATCTTTATAAGATAGGGGGCTCCTGGGGCTGGGATTGTAGCTCAGTGGTACAGCACTTACCTAGTATGCATAGTGTGCATGAGGCACTGGGTTTGATCCTCAGTACCACATAAAAATAAAATAAAGATATTGTGTCCACCTACAACTAAAAATATATATAATTTAAAAAAAGATTGCGTGCTCCTGATCCAGGAATATGATAGATTCTTTCATTTACTTATTCCTCAAAAATATTCAGTAATGTTTTATAGTTTTCTATTTAGAGGTCTTGAATGCAATTCATCAGATTTGTTCACAGATATTTGATGTTTCTTTACACTAATGTTAATGATGGTTTTGGTTTTTGTTTGGTTTTGTTGCTGGCATATTGATATGCAGTTGATTCTTGAATGTTGATATTGTATCCAACAATTTTGCCTGTCCATAGAACTTTTAAGATTATTTACATACATGATCTCATGTTTTCTACAAATATGACAGTATAATATTTTTTGCTTTTTATGCTTTCCATATCTTTTTTTGGGGGGCGGGGTGAGTAATAGGGATTGAACTCAGGGGCACTTGACCACTGAGCCACATTCCCAGCCCTATTTTGTAATTTATTTAGAGGCAAGGTCTCACTGTGTTGCTTAGCACCTCAATTTTGTTGAGGCTGGCTTTGAACTTGTGATCCTTCTGCCTCGGCTTCTCAAGCCTCTGGGATGACAGGCATATGCCTTGGCACCCGTCTCTTTTCCATAGTTTTATTTTTTCTCTATGCTTTTATTTCTCTTTAGTCTACTGACTAAGGCCCCCAGGATAATGTTGAGTAAAAGTTATAGAAATCAGCATCATTGTCTCATTTCTAATTTCCTGAGTGAACCATGGAGTAGGATGTTTCTGCAGGTTTTTGAAGATTTTTAAATGATCAGATTAGGGGTTTTCCTTTTGGCTTCTAGTTTGCTAAGTTTGAAAAACATGAATATGCATAAAATTTTATTAAATGGTGTCTGTTTCTATTGAGTGGTTGTTATGGCTTGGATCTGGAATGTCACCCACAGGCTCATGTGTTGAAGATTTTGTCCCCAGTGCAGCAATGTTCAGAGGTGGGGATTTGGGGAAGAGATTGCATCATGAGGACTTTAGTCTCGTCCCTGTAGTCTCATGGATTCATAGTTTGAATGGACTGTTGGAAGGTTGTGGAAACTGTAAAGGGTGGGACTTAGTAGACTATATTTTTGTTCCTGTCCCTCTTCTCTCTCTGCTTTCTGGCTGCCATGAGATGTCATACCTCTCTGCCATGACGTTCTTCCAAATCTCAGACTCAGAAGAACGGAGCCAACCTACTATGAACTGAAATCTCTGAAACTATGAACCAAAATAAATCTTTCCTCCTCTAATTTGATTTTCTCAGGTACTTGTCACATGATAGAAAGCCAACCAACACGATGATCTCCTTATCTTTCATATTTTTTCCTATTTAGCAAATTACATTGGTTGATTTTTAAATATTAAATTCAACATCACATTATGAATAAGCTCCAGTTGGTTGAAATGTATTATCCTTTTATTTTTATAGATCTCTGGATTTTTCTTAAGCTTTTACTATATAGATTCGTGAGAGAATATGTTGTCATTTTCCCTCCTTACAGAGTTCTTGTAAGGTTTTAGAATCAATTTTATAGTTGCATAATAAAAATATTTCCAATTACCTCCACTTCGATTTGACAGTCTTTTGAGGGAAAATCACTTTGTAAGTGTAGCTAACTGTCCAGTATACACCTTAATATTCCTTTTTAATCTTATCAAAATCTCCTTACTCATAAAGGTGATTTATATGTGGAGAAATTCCAAAATGTGGTGATTGGAGAAACTTTCAGTCTTCATCCTAGATAAATGTCAAAACTTTGATACTACTAAAACTATAGAACGGGAAAATTGAAAAACTCTAGTTTGATAAGTTTTCTTTCCTTGGGGCAGGGAGGGATTGTACCTTGAAGGGAAGTTTTTAGAAGGGTGGACCAGGCTTCCTCAGCACTGGTACTATGCTGCGCCCCTCCCCTGACTCAGGCAATGGCAAGGCCCTACTGAGGTGGATGGTGCAAGGTGTCCATCCTCTGGAGGAGCGCAGTATGTTTCTGGGAATGGGCTGATTTGTTTCTGTATTCCTTTAATAAGTATAGTTGTGACTTCTCATATGACCATTAAGTATGAAGGAAAAAACATGACTTTCCCAATTAAAGCAACTACTTCTAAAGAATAGATCTATTTGCTCTAAATGTAATGATTCAGCTGTGGAGCGTAAATTGTTAATGTCTAATGAAAAACTCCCTGTATTCCTGTCAAGGAAGTTTTTGAGAAATTAAATTAGAATCTAGAGAAGAAAAATTAATGTTAAGAAGACAGATTAGTGCTTAGTACTGGGCAACTTGTTCTTGTTCCTGTGCACAATGGTTTGTGCTCTTACTCTTGTTTGATTAAAATTAATGACAAGTCAACCACTTGCTGTAACCATGGCACCGGTTCCAGTCAGTAAGTCAAGAAAGAATAGTCAAGGTATAGGCCAATAGTTTGGGACATTTCTAACTATTATTAAAAGTTAACTAAGCAGAAATAGCTCAAAGCAAAACGCGAACTGAAAGTACAAATGCTTGCTTATGCATAAGCCAAGATACATTCGTCTATTCTAATTGTAGCTACGTAATATTTTGTTTCTTTGAATAATGATTCCTGTTTTGTAACCACAAAGTACTGTGAGCCTGCCAAAATGAAAAGTATATATGATCAACTTCACAAGTAAAGATTAGGATCAACACCTTCACTTTGGTGTCTGTGTTGTTTCTCCACCCCCCTTTCGCCGACTCCTCACCATCCGTTCCTCTCCTGAGACCCCCTGTTGGAGCTGGTCTCCGACAGTACTACCCTGAAGTTGGTGGCAGGCAAGCAGTTTCTATACAGGGAACAATGAGAAGGCCGATTTGATTGGAGCCCGCAATTCATGCAAGGGGGAGGTAGGAGACAATATGGACAGGTAGAAGGGGTCAGACTCCAGGAGGTCATGCATACTAATTTAAGGAATTTGGAAAGTGCCCTAAAACATGGGATGAATCTATAATATGTTAAAGGAGAAAAACATCTAGGTGAGAGGTGATTGGTGCCTGGAGCAGGATAGGAGCTTGGGCAGCAGAAGAGAAAGAGGCACAAGGACTTGACAAGGGAAGGAACTTCAAACCAGGCATTGTCCTCACTCATCTCTCCACCACCCACCTCACCCCGCTGTCCACCTCCTATCTCCTCAGGCTGAACACTCAGTAGAAGTCACAATAGCCTGGGTGGATTTGCCAGATAACTACCCAACACCCTTCCGCTCTCTGTCCTAATTAACAGAACCCACCACGTTTGGGATGGCCACGTGTCCAACTAAACAGTCTTCCTCAGCCTGCTGAGGCTCTCATGGCAGGTAGATTGAAATGCCTGTGGAGGGAGCCACCGACCATATAGCAAGGCAGATCTCGCTGGGTAAAGGCTTTCCCTTTTCCTTTTTGCCCTTCTCCTGGCCTGCAGTGTGTACCCAGTGCCTAGAGATGAACCAGTCATCCTGAGTCCACTAAGAACAATGGTGCAGGAGGCCAGAGGAGCCGCTATCATCAGTGATTTCCTGGAGCTTCTCTAACACACCAGGACCCCTATCTCCACACATCTATTTTCTGAGATAAAACCCTCATCCATCTAAGCCAGTGCTTCCAGGTTTTCTGTGGCATGCAATTCTGTTACCATGTTCCACAGGAATTGAGTGCTACTATGTATCAGGCACTGTTGTAGGTGATAAACACGCATTTGCTCGTTGAAAATTAAATTAACCCAATGTTTTCATTTAACATGGAGGCTTTTGCCTTTTTCTCCCCTATTTATAAGAAACAGCTTTCTGAAACCACATATCTGCTTTTCCTAAAATAACATTTTGACCACTTTGAGCTCTTCTCCAAATTGTCACTGATTATAAATCAGTGATTAAACACAAAAGGCTTTGGAGTTGACTGGCTGAGGTGAATCCTAGCAATAGCTAATCCAGATGTGTGTCCTGACATTGAATCTTTTAAAAACTTGGCTTTCTTTTCTGTATTTTTTTTTAGATTTTTTAATACCTTTATTTAATTTATTTATTTTTATGTGGTGCTGAGGATCAAACTCAGTGTCTCACATGTGGGCAGTGGGAAGGGGTCAGGCAAGAGCTCTACCACTGAGCCACCATCCCAGCCTTTTGTTTTCCTCTTCTGGACAATGGAGATGAATAACAATAATGATGTCATCTGTCTTAAGAGAATTCAGTGCCTGTACCTGCTAAGCTCCCAGTAAATATTAGCTGTTCTATTGACATTTCCTCACTCTTCACTGATATCAAAGAGAAACCCATCTTGTCCCATTAAATCAGTCACATCTGGGCGCCTCCAGCAGAATATGTGGCTCCTCATCTCACCTCCATCTCTTCACTTTAAGATAAGGAAACACACCCTGTGCAGAGACAGCTGGACAGTGAACACTGAAGTATTTGTAGACTTAATATATATTAACATAAATGGCCTAACTTCTGTAAGAGCAGACAGACATTTTGTGAATGGCCCAAGTCATCCCACGGATTGGGAAGAGCAAAGCTCATATAATTAATTGATATTTTAATTGTATTTATGTCATTGTAGTTAGTGTTAAAGAATTTTCCATTTACAATAAATCTATAGATTGATTTCTTCAGGTTTACCTTGTAGTCAATGAATAAAATGTAGGTAAGAATTGTTTGGGGCTCCACTCTGGAAAGCAATATGGAGATTCCTCAAAAAACTTGGAATGGAGCCACCATTTGACCCAGTTATCCCACTCCTCGGCCTATACCCAAAGGACTTAAAATCAGCATACTACAGTGACACAGCCATGCCAATGTTTATAGCAGCTGAATTAGCAATAGCTAAACTGTGGAAGCAGCCTAGGTGCCTTTCAACAGATGAATGGATAAAGAAAATGTGGTATGTATACACAATGGAATATAAATCTGACATAAAGAATAATGAAATTATGGCATTTGCTGGTAAGTGGATGGAACTGGAGACTATCATGCTAAGTGAAATAAGCCAGTCTCCTAAAACCAAAGGCCAAATATTCTCTCTGATATGTGGATGCTAACACACAATAAGGGGGAGGAGAATAGAAGTTCATTGGATTAGACAAAGGGGAATGAAGGGAAGGGAGGGGAAGTGAGAACAGGAAAGACAGTAGAATGAATCAGACATAGCTTTCCTATGTTCATATATGAATCCATGACTGGTGTAACTCCATATCATGTACAACCACGAGAATGGGAACTTACACTCCATGTATGTATAATATGTATGTCAAAATACACTCTACTGTCATGTATATCTAATAAGAACAAATTAAAAAAAAAAAAAAGGATTGTTTGGGGCTAAGGATGTAGCTCAATGATAGAGAGCTTGCCTAACATACAGAAGGCCCTGGGTTCAACCCCCAGCACTACAAGAAAAAAAAAATGGAATTCCAGTTAGGTAATCAAAGAGAAGAGAGGATGATGCCGTATTTGACATAGTGTGCACCAAGATCTTTTGTGTATGTATTAATATGTCACGTGGGGGCCATAAGCTTCCGAATAATATTTGTCTTATAAAGTCAATGTATGCAAAGCTACTCTTCCTGGTCCTGCTATTTAGATAATACTAATTGGTCCCATGCCAACCCTTAACCTTTTTTTTTTCAATTAAGAGCTTTGCTAAAGTGTGTACACCAGCTAAAACTGTTTGCTCTAACACAGAACCAATGAGATTTTCTTCATATTAGAAAAGGTCAGAAATGATGTGAGTCTTTGTACCTTCAATGGGCAAAGCATTTTTCAATTGCTTTGACATATTCATAGAACAGTTGAGAGGAAACAGGATAAGAAGAAAAGGGACTCAGGAGAATGGAAAGCAAAAGAAGAGAGAAAGAAATGTCTGGAGAGGGGAGGAAAACATTTTTATCTGCTCCGTGGTATTCTTGCCATTTTGACTACAGAATAAATATTTGCAGATATTGATTTCCCAACACAAGATGAGAAAGGAGGGGAAAAGAGAGTTTGAGCAAAACATTCAAACTGGGAATCAAGCTGAATCTACAGAAAGGAGAATGTGCACATGGGAGAAAATAGTGCCCTCTGCTATGTGCTACTAACCCAGAGTTCTTAGGAGCTTTTTATAAATTCCTTAGGACAAAGTCTTTTGGAATGCTGAATTATATTCACTCTGGGAACACAAAGAAATCTCAGTGGCATGTGAGGCAATAACAATGGTTTCTTGCAGCTACTGGTTAGGTGGCTTAATAAGTGAAATATCTTTTTACCTTAATTCTTTCAAACCACCTGGCATTGTGACACCTGTGGCAAGATGACACTAGAAAGAGACTTTCATCAATAATGAATGCTCAGCAATGTGAATCTCCTACCAGAAAATAAATGCCTCATTAATCCAGGGAAGAATTAGGGTTTGCTTCCTGTCCTCTTTAGAAAATAGCAAGAATTCAATAAATTCATTTTATTTCAGATTCCAATAACTTGGAACATCCACTATTTTGCCCAAATTTGCATTGGGGTGATTTTTTTCATTATATTCCTTAAGGGGGAAAATGTTTGTTAAACACATAATAGCAGGACATTAAATCTACTTTAAAAGGTAAAAATGTGTGGCAATTTCTCCTAATTATTTAGGAGATATGTATGGTGATAATTTCAGATTAGTTTGCTTGGTTGTTAAAGAAAAACAATGTATTTGTTTCAACAATGTTATTTTAACAACCAAGCAAATTAATCTGAGTCTGGCTTATTTCACTTAGCATGATGTTTTTCAGTTCCGTCCAAGCAAATGCCAAAATTTCATTCTTCTTTGTGGCTGAGTAAAACTCCATTGTGTATATAGCTACATTTTCTTTTTCCATTCATCTGTTTACAGGCATCTGGGCTGGTTCCATAACTTGTTTATTGTGACTTGATGTGACTGTATCCCTGTAGTATCCTGATTTTAGTTCTTTTGGAAAAATATCAAGAAGGGGGCTGGTCCTATGATGGTTTCATTTCTAGGTTTTTATTTTTTCTTTTGAATCTCCATACTTCTTTCCAGAGTGGTTGTATTAATTTTCAGTCCCACCAACAATGTATGAGTATACTTACATACACTAGTCTTACAAGTAACATTTTAGAAGCATTTTTTATGAAAGTTGGTAACAAGAAAAGATGCTAATTATCACAACTATTGTTTAATATTTCTTAATATTTTATTGGTGGGCTTAGCTAATACAAAAACACAAGAAAATGACCAAAAAACAAACAAACAAAACCAAAACGCACACATGATCCAAATTAGAAGGACATGATAACAGGATAAACCCAAAGAGTTTCCAATTCAGCTTATGCCATAGTTTAAGTAATAGGTTTTTAATCAATAGGGATACAAGATGCAAGTTTTCTAAGGAAGACGAATGTAGAGTTGAATAGAGTTCTCCCTAGGTCACCCCCTTCATGTTGTACGAAGTCATTGTTTTCTCTGCATGTATAGGACATAATTGCAAAGCCGGGTTACAAACGAGGGTGGTTTTTAATGAGGCCCATTTATAACTTTAATATAAGTACATTTTGATAAAAATCATGAATGCTAAATATACTATTGTAAAACTTAAAATAATGAAGAACTGTATAAAGTAGAAACAATCTGTGCCCTGACCTTACTCCCAGAGGTAATTGATGATTAATAGTTTGATGTACATCCTTCTGGAAAATTCCTATTCTTCATATTTGAAAATATATGCCCTTGAATTTTAAAAAATGAAATCATGTGATATAACCTTATGTTGTAAGCTTTTTTCTTTCAACAATATACTTGGGTATCTTCCCATGTTTCTAAGCATTAATCTATCCAGTACCACTGTGTCCTGAGCAGGAAGGTGTCCAAGAGACAAAAGAAGGTAGACATTAGTCCTTGGGCCAGGGGTCTGCAAGACAGCATCTACCCAGAGGAGTGGCTTTTTGGCAGTCTAGGAAGTGCTTAATTACATCTTAGTATTTTATCATATAGATAGATCATAACTTTTTTAACTTAAAAGACAGACAGTTGAATTGTTTCTGGCTTTTTACTATTAAGAATAACATTTCACAAACACTTTTAATCATTCAGACAAAGGAAATTTCAATCGATCACTAAATACTAAAAAACAATCCACTGATTCTCAGGGGGCCCTTGGCACATGAGGGTTACCAAGAGGAAAAGATGTCTACAATGTGCTCCTTGTCCCTGGGATCACCCAAGAGCACTTGTACCATGAGATCTATCTATCTATCTATCTCTCTCTCTCTCTCTCTCTCTCTCTATATATATATATATATATATATATATATTTCTTAAATAAATGAGACAGTCCTTTTTATTTTTCATTGCTGGGGGTGAGACCCAGGACCTCATGCATTCTGGGAAAGTGCTCTAACACTGAGCTACCTCCCCAGCCCCAGATGGTTCTATTAATTTCGGACATTCCAGGCACTTTTTGCTAGCACAGAAAAGGTGGCCAGAGAGAGTTGATCATATTATCACAATTCTTAAAAGTTTGGAGCCCAACCCATCATTTCCTCCAGTCTCTTCCTAATTCTTAAGAAGGTTCTGGAGTGTCCAAATCCAACTTTATCAGAAGAGCTTCACAGAAATGCTTCAGCTGAGACTCTTGTTCCCACCCCCCCCCAAATATTTAAGACTGAAAGGAAAGTACAGAGATTAATGGGACACAATCCTGTTTGTTTAAAAAACTGTAGCAACTTTATTTGCTTTGCATATTTAAAAATAAAGATATTAAAAATGCTGACCCAGTTGAAGCTCCTTAGCAGCGTTCTATTGAAACCAAGGCTACAAGCAAACATATAATCCTACATTGTGCTTCCTACATGTAATGTGGTAAAGCAACTGGGGATGGGTAGAGTCAGCGAATCTTCCGGTTTTTATTTTCTGCTGCCCTAGGGACCCAAAACCCTGAAGTATCTGTCCTTGCTCCATAGATGGCCATAGACTTAGTCTGAGCTGTAAATGACCTAATATTTTTCCTCCCTGTGATTTTGAGTTCCAATATAACATTTTATTACCAGAGCTGTCACCCAAGCACATCTGAGGTCTAGGCAAGGTTTCTTACTTGGAAGATACCCCTGGATCTGACTCCCATTTTTGTTTGTTTTAAACAGAATTCCAAAGGGAACAATTAAGATCTAAACCAATTTGGGTGATTTTAGTGGCCTAGAGAGAGAACCCAAATCAAATTGACTTGAGCAATAAAGGGTATTGACTCATATAAGTGAAAGAGATGAGTGGCAGTTAGGCTTCAGGGATAGTTGGATCAGGGCTTCAGCCTCTGCTTTCCTCCATGCATCAACTGTATCTTCAGTCTCCCTCTCTGATGATAGCAAAATGACTGCCGCACTTCCAGATTGCACCAAAGGAGAGTAGCACTGTCTCAGCATGCCCTTGAAAAGTTGTCAGACTCGCTTTTGCAAACTGATTAGGTCATAGGCCTTTCCCTGAAATAATCAGGAAGCAGGAGAACAGAACCCAATGGCTGTCTTGGCTAAGGTCACTTAGCTTCTTTGTTGAAGGTTAGTTTTGGCTTCTCAACTTCCTGTATCTTCAAACACCAACTGGGGGGTTATTGGCAAGGAAGATGAGACTAGGCCTGGGTTAGGCCCAATAATGCCATGAAATAGAGCACTGAAGGGGGCAACTAAGGCACAGCGGACTTGCTGTCTATGATGGCATGTCAGTCCTTGAAGGCTGGGGTGGTCCCTGCCCAGACTGAAGCTCTGGGCCTCTCTGTCCTAAGGAGCCCCCTTGCTGGTGCCATCTGCCGTGGCCTCGAGCTGCACAAAATGCTGGTCTTCTGTGGACTAGGGAGCTGCACGCACCCCTTTGCATTTTCATACCCTGTAACCTCCAGGACCTGCTTGTTGGACCAGTAGTAAAGCAGAGTGAAAGCAACGTCAACGAAGTCCCACCTCTAAATACTGTCCCAACTTCAACATGAGTTTCAGAGGGAGGATTCAAACCATAACAGGCACTGAATGAGAGTATTGTTTTAAGACTTCAGAACTAAGTTCAGGTAAAGAAAGTATTTCCTATTGAGGAAGCACAGTGGTAACGTACTGAAATTGGTTCTGAGGGAGGTTATAGAGTTCTTTTAGGGAAAAAGTACAGAATAGAGAAGTTTATTGACAATGAGAGTTTATTTATATATGACCACAATTTACCTGATTTCTAAGGGTGTCTGCTGTCTCATGATTTATTTCATTTGGTTCTTACCAAAGAATAATTCTTGGAAGGTAGTCTTCAGATTGAGCTTTTTATAGGAGGAAAGTTTCTCGAAAGACAAATTGTGACATAAATTTCTACTTTATTGACGTTTCACCATGAGCCAATCTAGGTAGGTGTTTTTGCTGCAAAGTTCAGCAAGATTCAGTTTCTGCTCCCAAGGAAGACACAATTTAGTGGCTGGAGTCAGGTAGGCAAACTAAATGGTGCCCTGTACTCTACATGACAGCGCTTCTCCAAGAAGTGTCCTCCGAACAGATGGATCCAGGTCACTTGAGAGTGTTACTTAAAACTGGATCCCCCAAGCCCAGACCCGCTTCATCATTTGGGAGTGGGGGGGAGATGAAGATGAGTCTCTGCACACTGAAATTGGACAGTTGGTCTGGGGTTCAGAGAGAGAGAAGGGAGAGAACCATCAGTGCCATGTTGGCAGCGGTGGAGAGGAAGAATGGTTTTCTCATGGAGTTGGATAGGGCTTTGAAAAAGATGAGCTGGTCAGCAGGGGCCTTTTGGGCAGGAAGTAGAGTGAGCAAGGTAGGACATCTCCTGTCCCCCAGCATGAGTATCGCTTTCTCTTGTTCCTGGAAACGGGTTGAATAAGGAAGGGTGGGGGACTTACCAGATCTCAATGCCTTGCAAACCAGACAGCCTCCTCACACACGTGACATGTTGAGTGCAAGTCTGCTAAGATTCTGCTCCACGTTTTCCTCCTGGGACATTCATAAAGTAGGAGCTAAAGGAAGTCGAAGGGCTGTTCAGATAGAAGAAGGAGAAAATATAACAGAGCCACATGGTGGCTGCTGAATTTGTGCTCCGAGGTGGCACGTGTCACTTTTACTTGGGGTGTATTGGCCATCACATGACATCAATGGAGCAGGTCCAGATGATTCTGTCACAGAAAGGGGCAGCATATATTTGGAATAATTTGAAAAAGAATACGATCTCCTGTAGGTGGGAGTTAGTAGTAATCACTGAATTACTGAATTGAAGGAAATCAGTGAACTATAAAAAGAATCAAGACATTCCATAATCTTTTAAAAGAAATTAGGTTTTAAGGGTAATAATTTTTGAGATGTTTGATTCATCATTTTTGTTTTGTTTTAGTTTGGTTTTATCTGCACCTATCAGCCAAGGCCAGGGAAATAAAAATATAAAGGTGTTTCCTTCCCAAAGGTGCTCCTTGGAACTCCTGGGTTCTAAGAGATGCTACTGAGAATGGCAATCCTTAAGCAAATAAGTTTAGGAGACTTGAGCTTTGAAAATGCACATTTAAGTGTTAAGAGTTCATAGGAGTTCTTTAGTGGTGAAGCCTAATTTAAATGTTTTAAATCAGCCTCATTTAAAACAATTGAAGCCTAATTAAAAACTTTTGTATTTTAACCCAAGTTTTCTCAAGGTCATTTGATACCAGAACCTTTTTGCATAACACTTAATGATAGGTTGCAGGACTTGTGTCTGGTGGAACTCACTTTAGAAAACGAAATTACATAAAAACACTGTCCAAGAACATTTCACTTTCCCTTGGTAACCACACAAGCATTTACCAAACGTCCCTCTGAGATTCAGTGTGACAGCTAATCCAAGTGTCTCACAAAGTCCATGTCCTGGGGTTTAAGATACATAATTAAGATGGGAGCCAACGTAAGTGATTTTCACAGGACTTTGCTACTTTCTATTTAGACTACTACAGTCCAACAAGATGCAGGCTACAAGACACTTCACCCACAAGAGATGCTTAAGCATTTGTAAAGTTGGGACCTAGCAGAAGCAACATGATCGTGACCACACAAAGCTTGATATGCAATCAGTCAAGCATTTGGATTGAATAAGATGGTATTGATCTGCCAACAACCCCTTCAGAAATCTGAAGGAATGATCTGAAGTGTCAAATCACCAATGATGTTTAATTCTAACACAATTCAATTTAGTTCGGTTTCCTAAATGCCCTTTAAACAGGTGCTTGTGAGATTCTAGATTCTGTACTGTTTCTAGTTTGAGATTTTAATGTTGAGAACTAGTTGTACTATTTAAAAATTTAAGACAGTGATTTGTTGTTGTTTACTTCTGAAATTCTACTCAGTCACTTATAGTCTAGGTGAATAAATCCAGTAATGCTGGTGTACAATCTCTCAAGATAATTCTCATTCAATACCTGCATTTACTTACATGGCACTTACTTTCCAAAAAAAAAAAAAAAAAAA
>NW_025999990.1:10225572-10244782 GCF_001458135.2 Marmota marmota marmota | reverse complement strand
AAAAAAAAAAAAAAAAAAAAAGCATTAGAAGAGGCACCTCATTAGGTGCATTCTAAGAGTCCCTCTTTTCTGCTAATCTCCTTTTGAGGTCGATAAAATGTTAGGAAAGACACTCTCGTGCCCAAACATTTTTACCCAATTTGTTTACTTTCTGTTTTTTTTTTTTTAAATAGTTTCCTCTTTTTTCCTTGCTTTTCTCAAATTGGTGCATTATACTTGCGTACATATAGAGTAAAAACCTGCAATTATGAAACAAAAATATGTGCTTAAATTTAAAGCAGTTAGTTATCAAAGACAAATGGACGCAGAACTTGCACCATAATGAATCTGCTCAATATTGACATAGTGAATTGTCCTGAGATTAAACCACAACCAGAAAAGCAGGCAGAGGTTCCCTGAGTGACAGGGGCTTTATGGGGGGGGGGGGCAGTGCCTCCCAGGGGGAGAGTTCATCTTCTTACTCAAAGAGACGCCTTCAGGGATCATGTAACTTGAATTCCCTGTGAATTCAGTGTCATCTTAGCTTGACCAGTTCTGGAAGAACATATTAACCTCCGCTTGTGATTTTCAGAAAACCATTCTAATTTAGCAAGTAATTATGGGTCACATGTAGGACAAAGAGCTAGATAATCTTGGATTACCCACAGGAAGCTTTGTCTCCAAGGCAACCCCCAATGGTGGGGCTGTTAATGCGAAGGCCAGTCAGTTAATGAACTGGGAAAGGTAACTGGCTCCCAAACCTGTTAGAGCCTGGAAAATGGATATGACAATTATATTGCTACTGAATGATTCAGGATAGAAAAGAAATGCTTCAAAAAGCCATGGAGGAAAAACATTTAGAGAATGGATATAGTGTCATTGTTCAGCTAGACAAAGCCGACACGTCTGCTCCTACCCTATGGCGAGTTCAAGCCAGGCCAGTCTTTATTTATGAATTTTGCCTGGTCTCCCACTGAATCCACTGGTTTCAGTTCTTTCTATGACCTAATTACCCCACAACCTGGCTTTTCCTAAAGGGCAGCTTCAGTTCCCACACCAGCCTAGGAGAGCGGCCAAGGGACCTGTGGAAGAGGAGACAAAGGTGATATTGTCCCTCAGAGTCTTTGTCACTTCAAACTGGACCAGAAAGTAAGATAAGGTGGCCCAGATAAGCTCCAGAAGAGGATTTTAGGCCAAGTTGGTAAAGGTGGCAGAGAGGACCGAGGCCACGGACCAGGGAGACACTGTGATAAGGTAGAAAGAAAATCAACAGCGTGTTCACAAGGAACTTGAGAGTGGAAAATTCTAGAGTCCTCTACTTCCTCAATGCTTCCTGTGGCTCTTCCTCTCCTAATCAATTGCTCTTTGTCTTTTTTTTTTTAAATCTGTTTTTTCCTAATGGACCAATTTGAAGCCTTCTATAACTTCGTAGCCATTCTGGGCTCCTCTTCTGCTCCGTATTCTACAGCTCTGAGCCCTTACTCCTCTCCTGTCCTTAAGCACTTCAGAACCTCGCTGCACCCTCGACAATGTGTTCCCTTCCTGTGTTCAGCAACAGTGTGACAGGCCTGGGTTTTGTGTCTTGTAGTTTGAGAGGGACATTTATTTAGGAAATAATGATAATGATCATGAAGTGATAAAGGCCAATTGCTACAGTTTGGATCTGAAACGTCCTTCAGAAGCCCATGTGTTCAAGGTTGGTGTTATTGGGGGTGGGGGTGGGGGTGGAAACTTCAAGAGGTTTTCCGGTCACTGGGGATGTAGCGTTGAAGAGGATGAGACTCTGGCCCCTTTCTCTTCTTTTCTGTCCTGGAGCTGGCCGGGAAGAAATTCCCTGGCTTGCATTGTCTGACAGTAGATCTTAGATGCCATTTCAGAAGGATCCTGCCTCAGAGTGTGAGGAAGAAATGCTAGAACTGAGAGGCCAAGAGAGACCTGGCTGCCAGGACCTGCTGGGTCCCCTGCAGTCTGTTTCCACCACCTATGGCACCACAGGCCCAAAGCCATGGGGACAATCATAGACTGAAACTTGTAAAACTGTCCGTCAAAATAAACCTTTTCTTGTTATAAGTTGCTCATCTCGGGTATTTTGTAGAGTGAAGGAAAGCTGACTGACACAGAAATCCACAGCCAACACTCACAAAAGGTGGAAGAGACAAAAGGAAGCCTGTAGGATAAATGAAGCTCAAAGCACTCTGGGAGTTGAAACCCAAAATAGGGTCACTGAATGAGTAGCAGGCAGAGCCCCAAGGAAGGTCCCAAGAAATCTGAAGGCCTTAGGCCCAAAGGCAGCTCCACCGAGGGGAATGGAAACGCTTTCTTGTATATTGAAGAGATGGCACATGGGGAAAACGTGCCCCTGAGTGGATGGGCGTGGTAAAGTACTATGGCACTCAGGACATGTCCACAGAGCCGTACGTGTTTACCAAGGGAACTAGAGCTGTCAAAGGGACATCCTATCTTCCTCTCTCAGAGTCTTTGCAAACAGATTTAAGAGGGCTAAGGCAGAAAGTAAATTTAGGAGCACAGACAATGCCTGGGCCCATCAGGAGGCTTGAGATCAACTGCAGCATTTTGTCTGCGCTATTTCAATGGCCCGCAAGTCTGCGTGAAGGCGCTCCATGTCTGTAATTCTGGTAACGATTTATAACCTTCTCTGGTATAGATTTCAGATATCCCTGGCCATAGCTGAAAACCATGGCAATGGACAAGAAGGTGGCCCTGACACTCATTCAGCAAGTGTGCCTGGTGTGCCTAGGTAACAAGACCGCGTACTGTTCTAGGCAACAGAGACAGGGCAGCAAAGAAGAGGGACCAGCTCTTGTAGCCCTAGTGTTTGGCACGCAGTGAGGACAGAGAAACAAGTGGGTGATTCCTTCCCTGCCCATGATAAAGGGTCATGGGGGACATCCCTAAAGCAATGGCAGGTTAATAAGAGGAACATGTGACAAGTGAGTTTGATCATGGTTTTATATGAAGACCCAGAGGCCCATGGTGAACCGTCCAGGTTTGTGCTCAGGTTCAATGGCACAGAGATGGCCGTGTAAAATGTGCTGGGACTCAGAGGGTCTGAGCTGGTGGAAACAGACTGCAGGGGACCCAGCAGGTCCTGGCGGCCAGGTCTCTCTTGGCCTCTCAGTTCTAGCATTTCTTCCTCACACTCTGAGGCAGGATCCTTCTGAAATGGCATCTAAGATCTACTGTCAGACAATGCAAGCCAGGGAATTTCTTCCTGGCCAGCTCCAGGACAGAAAGGTGGGAGGAGGCTAGGGTAATAGCTTTAGTTTTTATAGCTTGCATTGAGGAGAAAGGGTTCTGGCTTCTGTGACCAGCCTTGAGGAAGAGAGATTCTAGTTCTCTGGCTTGCTTTTGGTGGAAGGGAAGGGAGAAGCAGACAGGGAGGACAGAAGGGTCAGGGAAACTTGGTCCCACAGGCTGTTTTTGAGGTCTTCATTCAGAGGTATCATTTTCTGAGCCCCAGCACAATAAAACTCTCAACATCTTTAAGGGAAGGTCAAACTGTGACATTGATAAGTGCTGTTAAAGCAAACAAACAAAACCAGAGAAAGGAGATAGGGTGACCAGGGGGAGTGGTGGGCAGGGAAAGCTGGTATCATGGGTTGATAGCTCTGGGAAAGGCTCTCTATGGGTGGAGGGATAAACAGGCAGGCTCAGGAGGATAAAGAGGCAGAGCATTCCAGACAGAGGGACAGCAAGTGCAAAGGCCCTGAGGTGGGAGAGACAGGGCACATTTAAAGAGCACATGAGAAGCCCAGAATGACTGGTCAGGAGGGGAGACTGCTAGGGGAGAAGGTCAGAAGGACCCGCAGCAGCCTTCTAAACATGGTGGACTCTAACGGCAGTGGACAGCAACTGGAGGGTGTCAAACAAGGGATGAGTATAGTCTTATGTGATCTCTGCCAATAAACCAACCTAGCAGACCAGCGGTACCTGGGAGCGTGTCAAAAACATGAGATCTCAGGTCCCACCCAGACTGACTATATCAGAATTTAGATTTTAATATCATTCGTACATGAAACTGGGAGAAGCACTGCCACAATCATATTTGTGCTTTAAAAAGACTCTAGGGAACATCCACTAGGGTGGGTGGCTATACTTCTTTTTTAAAGGAAAATAACAGGGCTGGGATGTCACTCAGGGGTTCAGTGCTTGCTTAGAACACACAAGGCTTTGGAATCAGTCCCTAGCACCACCAAAAATAACAACAAAATTTTAAAAGAAAACTACAAGCTTTGGTGAGGATATGGAGGTATTTGAACCCTCATGCATTGCTGGTGGGAGTGTAAAGTGGTGCAGCCACTGCAAACACAATTTGGTTGTTCCTTGAGGATGTAATCACAGAGTCACCCATTTAGAGTGATTTCACTATGGGCACAGACTCCAAAGAATTGAAAACAGATGTTCAAAGAAAACTGTGCACACTGATGTTTCTAGCAGCACTGTTCACAACTGACAAAAGGCAGAAACAACTCAGTGCCCAGTACACATAAGGGGATAGACAAAGCATGGTATATCCATGTACTGGAATATTAGCTATCCGTGAAAGGAATGAAGTGCTGGCTCACGCTGCAACGTGGAGGGACCTAAAAAACATGCTGCGTGAAAGAAGCCGGACACGGTAGGTCACATGCGTATGATTCCATTTATATGAAATATCCAAAATGGACAGATCCATGGAGAGACAAGGCAGATGGCTGTTGCCAGGCACAGGGGCAGGGGAGTGACTACTTAGTGGGTGCAGGGTTTCCTTTAGGAGTGATGGACATGTTCTGCACTAGATCGTGCTGACGGTGTACAGCATGGTAAATGTACTAAGTGTCACTAGTGGTAAATTTTGTGTTATATGTATTAACATGATTTTAAAAAATAACAAAAGACTGGAAAAACCAAGAGAGAAAACATACCAAATAGTATTTCCAAAAAGGCCATTTTTGTGGGTTTAGTGGGTAGCTACTAATTGTGTGTGTGTGTGTGTGTTTTCAGAAATGGGGTTTGAACCCAGGGTGCTCTACCACTGAGCCCTTTTTATTTTTATTTTGAGACAAGATCTCGCTGAATTGCCAAGGCTGGCCTCAAACTTTTGATCCTCCTGCTTCAAGCCTCTTGAGACACTGGGATGACAGGCATGGGCCACCATATCCAGGCCTAATGTGCTTAATTCTGTAACATTTCTTTAACGATAGGCTACTAATACCCTAACATACACATACATTGCTTTGAGAAAACACCTAATAGAGCAAATCAATATCTTGTTGAAAGCTACAGGACAAAAGAATTTGTGGCACATTTAGACCAAGTGGAATGCAGATCTGCAAGGTCAAGCAGAGGAACTGAATGAACAATTGCTAGGGGCAGAAGGTGGGAAAAGGTGCAGGAGATAAAACTCAAGAAGGCAGAGAGCATGCACTTTGGAAATCCAGAAGGGAGTACTGAAAAGAAACAATTTCCTCATCTGGATCCACACACTCATGAACTGCAAATCATATGAAAATAACCATATCTCCTTGCCATTCCAATCAACACGACTCAGACTGATGCTCACACTGCCTCCAACTCTGAGTTTGCAAGGTAACCTGAGAAACCACGGAGAACCCTGGATTGATTGGATTGGGATATTAATTCCTGTGAAGAGAAGTTATTGCTCATTCATTAATTGATCCATGCAATCTCCCCATCACCTACCCTACTCCATGTCTCCAGAGGTGGTGGAGAACAGTGTCTAAGAACATGAGCTTTGGGACCAGAGTGGCCTTGAATCACGTCTTCACCATTTATTATGTGTGATACTAGGCAAGTCACTTAATCTTTTATGTTTCTGTTTTCTCATCTATAAAATGGGAATGACGATTCAGTATTGTGAGAATTAACTGAGTCAATACCTGGGAAAGGCTTGGAACAGTGCTTGGAATGTAGGAATCACTGCATTCATTAGCTGCTTGATAGTGTACACAGTGTTAATGTACACCAATGTTATTATTACTCTGTTGGGCACCGGAATTATGGATGGAGTAAGGTGTTCTTCCTGTTCTGGCACAGCTCATGTCTGGTGGGGCTGATTGACGGTCGTTCTACTTGCCGAACACTCCCACCTCCATCTTTCCAAAGCCATCGTTTGTCAATGGCTTCCTGTCTGAATTTCCTTTCTATAAGGATACTGGTTATTGATGAAGACCAGTGTGACCTTGTCTTAACTTGGTTACACCTGGAAAGACTCTTCACAAGAGGTCATGTTCCTAGGCACAAGGGGTGAGAACTTGCACATGTCCTTTAGGGAGAACACAAGTCAACTCACAGAAGGACCTGACCAGTTAGAGCAGAGGAGAGACACAGACAGAGCTGTGCGGTCCAGGGGTCATTCTGATGGTTTGAGCTAAGGATCTGGAGGACCCCGAGATTCTGGAGGACCAGGGAGCAGATTGTTGGGCAACGGCAAGTGGGAGCTGTTGAGGCTCAGGCAAGGCCGAGTTTGCTGAGCCACCGGGAGCCCTGGCCAGGCCCGTCAAGAAGGTTTCACTGGAAGTGGGGAATGTGCACGTCTACTGGGAGGCACATCATGTCGTGGCGGGGGTGGGGTGGGGGGAGGAACGGCCACTAACCACTATTTCTGAGACCTGTATCTCATTGGGTTGGATAAAATGGTAACATTCCTATTCCATTATCTCTTCTTGGGGAGATGCTTCTATAGAAGGTAACATTCTCTTATCAACTATTTTCTTCGTTCTACATCTCTTAGTGGACAGGAGAAAACCTCCTCCTCCTCCTCTTCCTTCTCCTCCTTTTCTTTCTCCCTCCTCCCTTTAACACCAGTTTCAAACTACAGGGTTGGTTCCCTGACACCCTCCAGAAGTAATCTTCATGTTTTGTGGTTGTGGCTTGTCATGTTTTTCTCATCGTTTGGTATCATTTTGAACTCGTGCATTTTATATTTAATGTGTTTTAGCCCATTATTATCCTTAAAAATGTTCCAATCGTTCCGGGGGAGCCTCTTCATGTCATCTTCTGGGTCCTCTTAATGGATCCCAGAATCTTGATAGTTTTCTTTCTTGAAATTCTCTAATTTGACAGTGAAGACTTGTATATGTATAATCGAGTATCAATTTGCATTTCTTGTGTATTTAGATGGATGTATCAAGTTTGCAGCTGACCAGTCCACGGGTCAAGTCACGCAGCATGCTGTACTCAAAAGTGCTGGGAATTGTAGACCAGGAGCCCTGTGCTCTAACCTCACCATTGGTGTGAACTGACATGTGCTCATTTATCTTTCTGAATCTTCTTTTCTTCCTTACGAGGAAGTGTGCCTCCACAATCTTCAAATTCTCCTCTCAAGCCAAAATGCCGAGATCTTCATTTATGAATCTCACGTATTCCAGTCCTTATATATTTTTCCAATAGATCAATTAAATAATTGTATAAAGTTCAATTTAATTTTTGTGTTTTTTACTAGTTCCTTTATCAAATTCACATGTGAAACGAAAAAGTGTTAGATTACGTGTTCAAGACTTTTTATTATTATTATTATTATTTAAAATATGGTCACTGAACTGATGAAGGCCACATGGATTGACCCTTCTGCTTGCTCTTTCAGAAGCTGCAGCCAACTGGCAAATAGCTTCCCCAGCCTCCTGCTGGAGCATCTGCTAATGCTCTGCAGATTACCAGGGCCCCTCCACCCTGCACCCCCCCCCCCCGCCCCCGCCCTTGCCCTCCATCCGTGGGCTGCTCATTAACTCATTAGAAGCTGCTTCAATAGCAGCTGGAGAGAGGTTCTGTTGTCTGTGACTGTAGCTCAGCATTTTTGAAGCAGCTGCTTTGGTGTCCCCTAGAGTCTTGGGCCAATATGACAGCCACTCTGGTGCTGCACACAGACACATTGAGCTTTTCCTCCATAGTGCTGGCCACAGCATCATGATTCAAAGTGTTCTGTGCATAGATATTTGTGTAACGTCTGCCTGGTGCACCAGACAGCTCTCTCCAGGAGGGCAGGCCATGTCGCATCTTGCTCATTTCCATATCCTGAGCACTCGGTATTTGGGTATCCCAATATTTGCTGGATACTGAATGTGTAGGTGTAGGAGTGACAGAGAGCCAGGTTGAGGGAGAGCCTCCCAGGCACACAGTGACTTTCTGTTTGATGTACAAATTGTGCACGAAAGAAGAATATCCCCCAGTTTTGGGCTACCATGCCAGTGTCATGTACATATTTGCATGCATGCATAAAACAGGCCTCTGCCATTCTAACCCAAGTTACTCAGAAACTTCAGTGAAGGAAGCTGGCGAGTTCTTGTCCCATGAGTCTGTGCGCCTTTAGTAGAAACAGCATCAACTTGGTAGATGAAAGATCTAGAATCTGGGACAGACTCAAACACTTTCAGTGGCCTACATGATTTTGAACCCATTTCTTCATCTGCAGAACAGGGGTCTGGGGCCAGAACACTTGTTGGACTCTTTCTAGCATGGAGATCCTAAGGTCCTCTCTATGGGAAAAGTTGTCTCACTGACCCAGAGCTCAGAATATCAGCAGTTTGTCTTCTCAGCCCACGAATGCCACAGAGGAGGTTCATTCTCAATACCCGTTCCCTGCGCCCAGTGAAGCTCTTCCTGAGATTTACAGTTTGCCAAAACCCATGCTGCCTAATCATTTTTGCCTTTCAAGACTCTGCTTCCCAGCTTTCTCCCTCCCCCTCTCAGTCACCCTATGTCAGTTTTAAATTACTGACCCCTGACTGTGTGCCAGGCACTGTTCCAAGCCCCTGACAGGTATTGACTCATTTCCCAAGGAGAAAACTTGATCCCTCTAGCTTTTGCACACATCACGTGCTCCTATTTACTGGCTGACCGTTGTCATGTCAATTTCACATCTCTTTGACTGATGTGCTGCGGCATGGCTGGATTTTATGTTAGGGTGGTGTGGAAAAGGGAACCTGATCATTGGGTTACTTCTGTGGAAATGGAAGATAAACTGCAGGGCCACTGCCCTAGAGGAGGCTCTTGGTGTGCCCGGAAATTAACCTCCAAGAAGCGTCTAACCACAATACGAGATATATGTGAAGTGCTAAATCCCGAGGCATACTTTATAAATCCTCCAAGATACTTTATAAATACTTCATAAATCCTACTAGAGCTCAGGGGAAGGAGAGTTGAAAGGGAGCCTGGGTAACCCATGTGCTTGATGTCACTCTCCAAACTTCTATGGTGTCCTGACTTTCCAGGGGTCTTGTTACATAGCGGGAGCATCAGGCCCTGCTCAGTGCCTTTGAGATGTTTCTGGAAGCCTGTTTTTGCACAGCACACAGCTCCTCTCTGCCTCTTAATCCATTCTGGCTTCTGTACTACTTCCAAAAATGAAAACTGCCTTCAATGAACAGATTGTAATTCTATTTTTCTTATAAGTTATACAGACTATTTCTAGAGATTGGGAAAGCGGCGGGGGGGGNACAGCTCATGTCTGGTGGGGCTGATTGACGGTCGTTCTACTTGCCGAACACTCCCACCTCCATCTTTCCAAAGCCATCGTTTGTCAATGGCTTCCTGTCTGAATTTCCTTTCTATAAGGATACTGGTTATTGATGAAGACCAGTGTGACCTTGTCTTAACTTGGTTACACCTGGAAAGACTCTTCACAAGAGGTCATGTTCCTAGGCACAAGGGGTGAGAACTTGCACATGTCCTTTAGGGAGAACACAAGTCAACTCACAGAAGGACCTGACCAGTTAGAGCAGAGGAGAAGCACCTCAGCCCAAACACACCCAGCTCTTGGAGTCACTGTGGGTCAGTCACTTCCGTCTTCTCCCAGCCAACACCCCTTGAGGACATTGTGGTCACTCTGTTTGACCCCATGCCCATGACATGGAGGAGAACATGAGAGGAAAAACGTTGTCCACAGCCAGAAGGGATGGCAAACCACACCCAAAGAACTCAAGGAAAACTCACTGAGAGGCAGGGAGGCCGGGGACTTGGCCACATCCATGCAATTTCTTCCTCTGGTTCTGAACGCAAGCCAGCACACAGGGACATAATGGTTTTGGGCTGAATCCTGGACTGGTGTGAGAATTAAAGGGCAGAAACCGCTGGACTCGCCAGAATCATCTCTCCCAGCTGATCTGGGAAGGTGGTATAGAAAGATTTTAAAACAAACTATCGCGGGCTCCTCTTTCTCCCCATCAAACCTCCCTTCCAGACCCACACAAACCACAGCTTTATTTTTGTCGAGCTACACTATATACATTCTCTCTCTTTTTTCCGTCTCATTAACTCCACTCCCTCAGCCTCCCTTGCTTTTCCAATGATTAAAGTAGCGGGCTTTTAAAAAAGGCCCCCAATTAGCACCTCATCAGCTCCAATTAGAGGAGACAAAAGCAGTGTAAAGATAACTCAATGAGAGGGGCCCGGGCACAACATCATGTAATCACTTAAGACAAGCATTGAGCATTCTCTCTGCGACCCACACTGGGCCTATTCACCTTTCTTTCTTCCTTTTGGATGCATTTAAGACTGTTTTGCTGGGAAGACAGGCCTCCCAGGAGTCTCATAATTCCTCATTCAGAGGCTACCTGTTTACAGCTCAGAGAGCTCAAGGACCTAAACAATCCTATATTGTATGCCCTGGGCTTCCTTAAACTCCAGCTCCCTAATGGCGTATTTTCTGTGGCAGAATAAGTTAAAGGCTGGCTTTATCCTCCGAGTGTTCTCCTTGTACTGTCTTCTAATTACAAGGGAGGGCAACAATGTATTTTTTTTTTTCAATGAGAGTTCTTTGGAGCAGTTAATTTGGAGCCTGTACTAAATGCCCCCAAACATTAATTAGGGTGGAAGGAACCCTAATTTCCTCAGCGGCTTTCCCCTCCACTTACTTCCCTCGTTTTCACATAGGCCTGGACGAGTCTCCATAATGAAATTACCTCATTAATGCCTTTATTCTTCACAGTAACTCATTCAAAACCGACCATTTAGCTTTAATTGAATGCTGTCAAAAGGAAAAAGGTGCATTCATGGCTTTGATTAGCAAAAAATTTTCCCCCCTGAGGGGCGGACAGATTTAAATTATGAAGATGGTCAGTAGTGAGTTATAATTGGGCACAAGCAGCACTTCAGGGAAGCTTAAATGCTTTCAGAGCCAGGGCTGGCCAGTCTGCGGACTATTAACTATGTCCAGGGCCTTGTTCTCTGTATTTGAATTGATGGCAACTTAACTATAAAAAAGAAAATGGGGTTTAATTTTTGTTTAATACACAGTGGGGTTCTATTTACCCACAGAGCAATAGCTTTTCGATGAGCTCAGGCTTTGTTCACTTAATAATTTATTATCCGTGCTTTCTAACACGGGCTTTGAAGGGTGCCACGTATGTATTGCTTCCAGGGAAAAACTAAAACCTGAAGCGCAGGGATCAGGCAAGTGGGTGGCTGATAACACCTTACCAGGGCCCGGGGAGGTGAGCTCTGAGCCACTGTCACTGTTGAAGTCACAGTACCTTGGAAAATTAACTTTAAAGAAGCCCTTTCCTCAGTTTTTCTCATGTGCTACAATAATCCTGTGAAGTGGGACTTAGAGGTCAGGGGCCTGGTGACAAAGCACAGGCTCAGGGGCCTAAGGGAGTCGTTTAGAATCACAGAGGCCAGCTCAGGACCAGAAGCCCCTGCAGTAGAAGCACGGGGTAAAACATGACACTTTGATTTTTGAAGGCAGAACTGCTTTATGGCAACATCCGGAGGTCAAGTGTGTTTACATTGGCTCCATCTCAAGTTGTATATAAAGGAGACCATCAACATTACCAGACAGTGCTGGGCCGGTGGCAGTACCTGGGTTACATTATATAAATTGTTGAAGAACACAGGTCATGAAGTGTCAGTGAATCATGAATAGATGGCGTGGGTCTTTCTGGACCCAAAGTGGTATTCCTTCATGGAGCACAAGTTGGGGGAGCAGGAGAGTCACCTTATCTAAAAGACTGACAGAAACATACTTATTTAATTATAATCTTCACACTATTGTAGGCAAGACAGGACTTCCAGTGATAAAGAGGGGAGAGAGAGAGAGAGAGAGAGAGAGAGAGAGAGAGAGAGAGAGAGAGAGAGAACGAACAAGTAAAACCATATTGCTTGTTTTTCAAAACCAGAAGCAACCAATAAGGCCGTAAGGAGGCTCAATGGAGAGCATATGGGCCCTGGAGCCAGCTAGTTCTGCTTTAAAAGTGCCACCTCTGCAGAGAGGGGGATACTCGAGTTCTCCCAGCCTTAGTTTCCTTGTTTGTTTAATGGAGATAATAAACACGCCTGTGAGGATGAGACGAGATCACACGTGAGAAAAGCAAACATGTGAACAATGCAAACTGCAGAGAGTCAGGAAGGATGGCATTGATAAAAGTCTTTCATCGAACCAAAATAAATACCTACCTTGGAAAAGCCCCAAGATGCATTGATTTCTAATTTTTTTTGCATTAATTCATATTTTTAATATTTAGTGGATAACTATTTCAAACCCATCAGATACTAAACATGCCATTTAAAATACTCCAGATATTTCTGAGCAAAGTTTATATTTGGGCCACAAACATTGAACACAGGTAGCTCTGATCTTGTAGAAAGTACCAGCAATGGGAGAAAAGTGTACTTTTATATCAAATCATTACAACCCCATCAGAGAATCGGCATGTACTCCACCTCCTCTTCATTTTCAAACCCAAACATATTATTTTCAAACAAAACAAAACAAAACCCCCCACAAAACCTGTTTTTTTCATGAGCAAGGCAAAATATTTCCCTTAATATTGTTTGAGCAAATGATACATCATTGTGAGATTGATACATCAATGTGAGAACCAGTGTTTTTCCAGCCTTTGGTCAGAATTTGCTGGGTTGGGTCACTGTTGCAAGGGCCACTGTGTGTTCTCCATCAAGACTTTTTGCCTGACTTGAAAACAGGAAAACACAAGCAGGCTTTGGAAGAGCTGGGAAATCCAGAGCCTGCTCTCATCTTCCCAGGGAAAGTCTCTTTTGTGACGGCTACTGAATCCCTTTAAGTCAGGCAGCGGAGTCACCCATTCTGTCCTGTGTATAGTGCATGTGTGTGACTGAGAAAGGAGAGGACCCCAGCAGCTGGCTTGGCTCAGAGCCTTCCTGCCTCCATGACATGATGGACAAGGTCATGTGAACAACATGCCTGCTCCAACGCAGTGCCATCTGCAACAGGTACCCATGGCAAGCCCCTGTCCCCTTTCCCGTACTCCAGAGTGCAGCTGTTAAATATGGCCTTGGGCCTTTGATATAAAAGAGATTTGTGCAGAATCTAATTATGCCCTTCTTCTTAATTGAGAAATTTCTGCTGTCACATCAGTAATATCAATAAACTATTACACCAGGAGGATTAAGTCCTGGCAATGTACTCCATCTAGATTCCAGGCTGCTTGAAGGGCGCTGGAAAATGGATGCTGTTACAAGAGCACACTCTTGTTCCTCCTCCCCCACAAAATACAGTGAGGTCCTCACCCCAGTACATCAGACTGAAACCTTATTTGGGAAAAGGGGTGTTGTAGATGTAATTAGTGAAGGCGATGTCCTAATGGAATAGGGTGTCAATTCAGTGTATTTTGACATTTATTTTCTCAATGTAATGATGTCCTTATAAAAAGGGAAAATTTGGGCACAGAAGCAGACATGCATGGACAAAAACAGGGTGAAGATACCTGGGGGGAGTTGGAGGATACGTGTATAGGCCAAGGCATACCGAGATTGCTGGAAAACCAGAGACCTGGGGAGAGAGGCCTGGTGCAGATCCTTCTGGTGGGTGCCTTACTGGGGAGCACGGCCCTGCCCACACCTTGATATTGGACTTCTAACCTCCAGGACTGCAAAAAAAAAAAAAATAGAGTGCTGTCTTTAAATCGCCCAGTTCATGGTACTTTATTTTGGCGCCTTTAGAATACAACAAATATAGGCACTATGCAAATATCTTTGAAATTGATTCATTAACCTTGTTACAAGTAATGGGCCTTACTCTTAGGTCACTGTGATTATTAGCAATACAGCGATGCATTACATAATTGTGTAGTATTTTCTTATTAAAGCAATATTTATTTATTTTTTGTTTGTACAACTGTTTTTCTTCCAAAGACCTTCAAAGCAATAACAGCTTGGTCACTGGTGGGCATGTGTTAGAAAAAGATATTTCTGAACACCCTTCTGAGCCCCCCTCCCCTCCCCACTTCCTCTATACCTCTGTCTAATGCTGTATCTATAGGCTGTTTCATTCTGTGGTGTTCTTGACCACAGAGAACTCCAGATGTCAAGGCAACCTTCTCACTCTGAACAGGAAGTCATAATATCTTATTGGCAAAATGAAGATAGCATGTACTTTTCAAAAATTAGGAGAAATTATATATTTGGAGCACAGGCATAATGAGCATTGGACACTGACTATGACTAGGCACTAAAGGATAGGCTTGACGTTTATTTTCTCAATTTAATTCTCTAAACATCCTATAAAGTCCCTGCTGTTATTGTCACACCCTTTTAGAGTAGAGGACACTGAGGCACAGAGTTAAAATTCTATGTCACAGTAAATTAGGATGCAGCTCAGTGAGTTGGTGATTGGGACTCCAGAGCCATGCTCCTCTGTCCAGAGACACTGGCTCCTTTCTACCCCATGTCCTGGATGAATCAGAGCTGAAAGTAACACCTGGGTTCCCCACGCTGTTTGCTTCTCATGCTATATTTATACATGACCACCAGAAAGCAGAGACAAGAAAAACCAACATTAGCAAGTACATCTTCTGAACTGAGCACTGGGCTGCAGGCTTTGACATATTAGTTCCCTCCTTAGTCTTCTTGGCAGTTTGGGAGACACATTGTTATACCCATTTTTACATGTGCTGAACAGGTTCAGAGAGGCTAAGAGATTTGCCAAGGCTACACAGCATGTGAATAGCAGAGTTGGATTCCAATAATAGTTTTACATGCCCCTCTCAACATATTAGTGGGTGGAGGAGAAAGGCTGAGGATGCTTTCAAATGACATGAGGATGATGGCTGTGATGAAGGTCCCTGGAGAGGACAGTGCATGGGCTGTGTGGGCCCAGTGTTAGAGGACCTGGAAGGCAGGAGAACTCACCAGTGGAAATGAGCTTGGAGAAAAGTCACAATGGGATTTTCACCCTCTTGCTGGGAGCCATTAGCCAAGTAGGTATGACAATTTCCTTGCCAGCGTACCCCATGTTGCAGTGACATTGAATGTAGGTGACCTTGCTCAAGAACCAAGGCGGATTAGGGCGTTCCCGGTTTAGGTTCCAGGTTTAAGGTTTAAGATTATTCCTGCTGGGAATAGGGCGTATCCTGCTGCCTGAGTTCCCCTTGAGTTCTCACGGGATTCAGACAGTATATTTTGGAGAGAGAAGCCCAGTGGAGGTGGATTTGGGCAGAGAACGTGGATTTCCCCAGAACGTGATTGTAGACGGCTGGTGTGAGTTCGGGAATAAAGAGTTGCTGTTTGAATCTACAAGCTGTGTGGTGGCTCGTGATTGTGTGCCCAGCCAGACTGTGGCATTTGTGCCCAGCCAGACTGCGGCACCCTCTGTGTTAGAAATAATTCTAAGGACCAAGTAATACTGACAGCCTAAGAAGCTCTAAGGCTTCTCAGCCATAAGCACCAGCAGGTCCAAGGGCCACCACAGTAGGGGGTGCAGAGTCCCTCCTCTGCCCACAGGAAGGTGAATGGAGAGGGCTGGAAAGAGGGATT
Organism: Marmota marmota marmota; assembly: GCF_001458135.2. Classification (NCBI taxonomy): domain Eukaryota; kingdom Metazoa; phylum Chordata; class Mammalia; order Rodentia; family Sciuridae; genus Marmota; species Marmota marmota. The sequence continues at coordinate 10,229,056 of NW_025999990.1, read as the reverse complement.
TAGAGTTTTGAGGCACAGGATTCTTCAGAGAGAGGCTGGCCTGGTCAACAACTTGATTTTGAACTTCTACAGAACCAAGGAGTGAGTGAAAATCTCCATAATTAAGTTAGAAACAAATTTGAAAGTGCCTAGTTCAATAGCTGGGACATAGAAAGTGCTTCATAAATGAGCATTTCCCTCCACCCCCTCCTCTTTTACACAATAGGCTTTGCAGTCAGGGTAATAGAGAGGTAGAGCAGCAAAGCCAGAGATAACCAAAGGATGGCGTGGAAGAACACTTTAAGATTTTCGTAAAGTTTAGACAAATTTAAAGTACACATGGTTTGAACTTGCATGAGCACCAAGCCATGAACTTTGAGTAAGGCTTTAGAAAACATAGGCTACACATACCCAGTGTACTTGGACATGATCTCTTCCAGCTCTGAATTACCACATCACCTTGTGGGTTCCTTTAAGTACAGATTGACTTGGATACTACCTAATTATATCCATAAATTATCTCCCCTAAAAGACTGTAAGCTCCCAAAGAGTAGGAGGTCCTTCTATATATGGGTTGTTGTTTTTTCCTTTTCTTTTCTTTTTGGCCTATAATTACCATTATTGGTGTCTTGCCCAAATTTTTTATTCCTAACTTTTCTACATGGTTTACATGTTTGCTTTTGCTGATAAGCCAGGGACATCTCAAGGGCAGGTACAAACACATAGGTAAGTTCTTTATCACCACTTCCTCTCTGGCGTACAGGCTAAATTAACTTCCACTTCAAAGCCACTTGTTTCTGGCAAAACCCTCCTGGACCTGGGATAATTTCCTCCTTTGGAAAGAATCTGAACTTGAACTTGAACTCTGCTGGAAGTTTCCACAATATCACTCAGTGCTGGGCATGTCGTGGGTGGTCAATAAATGATGGCTGTATTGAGAGGGATCAGAGTATGCCATTGCAAAATAGGTTGCTTTTGCATAAGGATTGTTTTGAGTTTAGGGCAATTAGCTCTCCTCTTTTTTGCCTAAAAGTAGGGCGTTAAATTTCTCTTTGCAAAGGTGTCGTGTGTGTTACTCAGGAGTCTCCTCCTTTTAGAAAGGGAAGAGAACTGCTCTGAGACAATGCTTATCACCTGCCAGGATGCTTATTTGCACAGAAAACCTCATTAAATGGCTCTTAATTACCATACTTTTCTTAGTAACTGGCCCATAACTTATACCTCACACCCTCCAAAGTCCCCACCCTCTTTCCTTTGTCTCACTTTTTCTCTACTCTTTATCACTCTTTGTTAAGATGGTATATAATTTCCAAATTCAGCCTCCTCTTTTAGTTAATCATCACTGAGTTTTCCCACACCTAAGAGCACTGCATGTTCAAATAAGTTGTTTTCCCCCTCTTGTTAATGTCTTTTTTGGTCAATTTAATTTGCAGAGCCCCCATCACCAAATATGAACAGTTACAGAGAAAGATCTTCCTTTCCTACAGTATAAAATATGGTTTAGCAGAGGATATTTAAAAGTTGTACAGTCAGCACAGCAATAATAACAGAAAAGTTGCGCAGTTGTGAGGTTCATATGTGGTCCGTGTGACACAGAAATACCATACAATCAGGGTTGGGGTAGTACTCGACAAGAACATTTGATGTGAATTGCTTTATTGGAATTCATGGTCCTGTTCTAAACAATGAAAATAAGAAAGCCAGTCACCATTAAAAAATACCATATTCATTTCACAGAGGTTAATTTTCTGGCAAATAAGTAAAATTGTAAACCTTAAAGGGCATCCATCTCCTTCGATTCCTTCCCCATTTGAATCATCTTAGATTGAAGCTACATGGGAAGGAAAACGGGACTCAAGCCTCTGCTCCTACCCGCTTCCTTCTCTGCTGTATCTGGTCAACTCTAACAAACACTACTAATGACCAGGTTATATCGGCATTACATGGTCAAGTAGCCCATTCAGTTTGCTCAAAAGAGCACAGACATAATCAAGCATTTGGCTGAATGGACAATTCACACTGAATAGGGCAAATATTTGGATTCAAGTATAGGTCAGCAGCAACCAATTGAAATATTGATAAAAGAAGCCTGTGGGAACTAAATGTACATAAAAGAAAGAAAGAAGGACAGAAAAAAAGAAGTTTTTTCAAGGGTCGAGGCAGGGCAGCAAGACCATAGGGGGCGATTTGTCTACTCTATGAGGAGGTGGGTGGCTTAGCTGGGCCAAGGCAAAGCCTGGCCGACAGCCTGCTATTCTAGCCGCAGAGAGCAGTGTGTTCAAACTGCATTGTTTGTTTCCAAAGTGGAACCTATAATTTACCATGAAAATACCATGAAACTTTCTAACAGGAAACTCCTTGCCACCCAACGTTATTTAAAAAGAGATTTAGGCTGACATCTCTGTGTGGCTTTTCATATTGCCCTATTCAGACATCAGATCTCACCAAAGTTGGTTTTGTTGACTCCAAAACACCCCCAGAGCACTCAGGATTCCCAGGGAAACTCCTTGTCGCCAAGCCCTGCCATTCACTTACCCATGACACTTAGTTAGCAAATCTGTACCTCTGTTACCCAAAGTAAATGCTTGCCACACTCACGGTCCATTTATAATGCCTAACTTTATGGGTGGTTTGATTCTCAAGCATCCATTCTGCCCGAGGGCATCAATGCTCCCCGTGCCATGCTCAGCCACATCCTCTTCCTCCTAGAATGGGCAGAAGTTCAAATCTCTGCTGTAATCAGAATACTTAGCTTTCTTAGCATTTCCATCTCCCCAGTGTACCCAAGTCTCCTGCACAGGGGAAGCCAATTTCACCAAGTTCTTCTTTTAAAACCTTCTGTGAGGGCTGAAGTCACGGCTCAGTGGTAGAGCAATTGCCACAGATTGTGTCCATCTACAACTAAAACAAAAAAACACACAAAAATAAAACATTTGTGAGCAGTGATGCTAAATACCTGCTGCTGCTCCCAGGGCTTCCCCAGGCTGCCCTCCACCTGAATTGCCTTGGAATTGCAAGGCAATTTCAACATGGGGCTTCTGCTTATGCCCCCAGTCTCCAAGTTCTGTGGAACTTGGAGAGTTGTGGATGATCATTTGACATTCAGGGTTTCCTCCATGCACATGAAGATTCTGCCCCTAGTCTTCAACTCTGAGCACCATGATGGGCTTCAGAGAAGAGAGAGGCCATTCTGAGCTTGTTCAGCTTCCTGTACAAAAGGAAAAGAAAAATGACCTTTCAGCCGTAGGCTATTCTTGAAGGAGATAGAAAGCTTGAAACCAAGCCAGGGGTGGTGGTGCAGACCTGTAATCTCAGCAACTCAGGAGGTGGAGGTGGGAGGGATCCCAAGTTCAAGATGAGCCTCAGCAACTGAGTGAGACTTCAAGCAACTTAGTGAGACCCTATCTCAAATAAAAAATAAAAAGGGCTGGGGATATGGCTCCATGGTAAAGCATGTCTGAGTTCAATGCTCAGAGCGGAAGGAGAAGGAGAAGGAGAAGGAGGA
>NW_025999990.1:10197129-10221294 GCF_001458135.2 Marmota marmota marmota | reverse complement strand
GAGGAGGAGGAGGAGGAGGAGGAGGAGGAAGCTTAAAACCAGTGAAAGCCACATGGAGTATGCAATTAAACTGATGAATTTCCTCCAAAACCCAGGTTAGAAGCATTGGTTTTCGTAGAATTCTATTAATCAGGTTTCTTTATTAAACCTGGAGTTTTAGCCCTACTGTGTGAAGAGAACTGATATTTAGAACAAAGCATGTAACATCCTGTAGTGTTGTGTTCAGAATAAAGTGTTCTGTACATTTTTTGTATGTTTTTTTCTGTTATGGTATACTTGATATTTATTGAATAATTAGAATATTTAGTTTACTCGTCAGCCCTACATTCAGAAAATTCAGACAACTATTGTTCTTGTTTTGGAGTAAACAGTTATATGAATGCTAAATATAAGAATCTTGCTCCAAACCATAGGCTACTTATTGGAGAGGGTCAAAGAGGTTGGGTTGCATGTGCACACAGAGCTGCCTCTTAAAAGACTCTCAAGGCTGCCACCCACACATGTAAACCCTGCATTGTGAGAAGCCCGGACAAGAGAAGGAAGATGAGGAAGTAAAACTCATGATCTCTTTTTGAGAAAGAGCCTGAGTCCTGGAGGAGGCAAACACCATGGTGAGACTGTGAGGACTGACCAGGCAGACCTAGTCAGCACAGAGGCGGAAAGCACTGGAAGAGGTCCTGTGGGTCCTAGAGGGGGTCTCAAAAGCCAGAAGAGCAGTGGGACCTAGCAAAGACAAGGAATCAAGAAAGGCCAGGTCATCGGATCAAAGGCCGGAGCCCCCTTGTCCACCCCTATTCCTCTGTCTTACCTGAGCTCATTGGACACAGTGTGGCCTCAGAACAGAGATGACTCTCACAGTTTGCTGATTTTATTTAAGAAAGAAAGTACCATGCCTTATCAATTTCAAGATGCTTTGGATCTTACGACACCCCCCACCCTTCTTATTTAAGTATCACTAAAATAGAAAAAGCAGCACCCATTAAGCCACGATGCAGTCTAACTGTCCTTGCAAAGCACTAAATGACGTCTCTGGCCCTTTATTGCTTTGACATTTCCTGAGTCTATTCTAACGATTTCACCATTTCTTGACCTTCTGTTGCATTTCTTGGAGTGTGGTAAGCAATTGCCCTGTATCTCAGTAAACCAAAATGTAGCTAGCTCAGCTCTACTTGCTTATGGGTGTATGCTTTTCTTGGCTTTTAAAGTAATGTGTTAGAGAATATAGAATTATGGTCATATTCCCATTGAAAAATATTTGCTGTACTCATAGCGAATCCATGTCCAGCTCTTTGAATCCTGTGCCTTTTGGGGCACATAAAACAATAACTTTATGTTTCAATGCTGAATTAGAGGGGAATTTTTCTGAAGCACTTGAAAGGGCAGCTTCATTCAACTTGCATGCACCAAGGCTGCCCTTAACTCAATGGAAGGGAACAACAGAGAGCAAGCCTGCAGACGAGCAGGTGATGGCAGCTACATCAAACTGCCATCTGGTTAATCACCAATCACAAAATGCCTACAATTTGTTAAGACACATCCAGAGCTTTCCAGTGGGAAGATGCACCCAGTGAGGAGGGTGCGTCTATGCTGTGTGTCTAACCGAGTCCAGGCACTAAAGTGACTGCTCTCCTTGGGTCCATGACAGGCTCTGTTCCTTATGCAGACTGGAGGGATGGGAGCCTCAGGGAGGTAAAGGCCCTGCCCAGATCACACTGTCTATGGGTGGTGGGAGAGACTGCAGAACACAGGTCTGTGTGGCTCTTTCTACATGGCACCCACAGGGAATCTTCAGTCCCCTGGGGACAAGAGACATGTACTGGGCAACAGAAGGTAGAAAGTTTTCTATCACTGTCATGTGAGACATATGATCGGGATATGTGTCAGAGGGCCCAGTGCCTTGCTGCTGGAGGGTGCTAGATAGAAGGGTGTGTCCCCATTGGTGAGCAGTGTTGGGATCTGCTGAGATAGGGGAGAAGAGCAAAGATGTGGGTGGAGTGTGTGTGTGTGTGTGTGGGGGGGGGCGGTGCACAGGCCAAGGAAAGGCCTAGAAGCTGGAAAATAGAAATCAAGGAAGCATCCAGTCAGTCAGAACTGAGGATCCATCAACCCAGATTTCTCAGCTCAAGAGACTTAGAAATGTATCCCAAACATCCATAAGAAACAAACTGCTTCTATTCTCGGCTAGGTAGAAGCACAAAGGGATAATAATGCAAATATCCCTGTGACCTCCTCTACTGATAGGACTAGTTTTTGCCAGATCATTTTCTGGCCTGTAGGGAGCGGCTGTAACAGATTGATCACTTTTTATAAGATGAGAGACTTTGGAAATACTTCTGTTCTTCCCCCACTGTCTCATCTTCAATATTTAGAATATTTTTAGATTGTCAGTAGTTATGGCTCAAGAAATGTTCTCTCTAGACTTTAAAACAATGCACGGGCCAGGCACAGTAGCCCACACCAGTAATCCCAGCAGCTTTGGAGGCTGAGGCAGGAGGATCACAAGTTCAAAGCCAGCCTCAGCAAAAGCGAGGCACTAAGCAACTCAGTGAGACCCTGTCTCTAATTAAATACAAAATAGGGCTGGGGATGTGGCTCAGTGGGCAAGTGCCCCTGGGTTCAATCCCTGGTACAAAAAAACCCCAGCCAAACAGCAAACAAACAAACAAAAAATAGAAACAAAATACAAGCAAAAAAAAAAAGTGCACAGGGCTTGAGTTTTCCACCCTTCTACTTTAAAAGGTAGTTTTTTTGATTCATATTATTTAAACTCTTATGTGTGATTCTGGTACAAAGTCTCATCTGGTATAAGTCTCATCTCCAGGGCACCAGCCCAGCCCAGACCGGAGGAGGAAGCCCCGCCCCGCCCCGCCCCGTGTGCTAGTCCAGAGGAAGCCCATCAACCCTTAAAACCCATCAAAGGGGGTGTGGCTACCAGCACGGTTCTGTGGCTGATCCAGGTACCCGGTTTCCAACTCCCCCACCCTTAGCTGTGATAACTCAAAATATTTCCCACAAGCTTTTGGGGGTTGTAGCTATCAACGCAAAACAACAACTGTGCAGGCACCTGGTTTCTACCTCAGAGACTAGAGTAGGGAAGATACAGGTGGAAGCTCATGTCCTTTCACACTGGCTATACCCACCACCCTGAACACAGAGGCTCAAGCTAGGAACAGACAACGCCACCTACTGGAAGCAAGGAAAACAGTGTTCTGAGAGACTTTTTTTTCTCTTTTCTTCTCTCTCTTTCACAATTTCAACATATGTGAAACCAAGAACTGTGCATGAACAACCGAATTACCAAAGTAATATAATATAGAGGAATTGCATATACCCCACCTTCCCCCCATTTTTTTTCTTTATTTCTATCTTACTTTCCTTTTCCTTCTCTCTTATTTCTCTTTTCTTCCTTGTTATTTTTTTCTTTTCTTCATTCGTATTCCCTCTATCCAACTTTCAATCTCCTAACTTTTGCTATCTATACATAGGGTAACTATCTAAATACAGATAGGAGGTTGAGTCTATACATTCTTCCATAAATTACCAGTCTATTGGTTAGAGTTCTCCAAAGGTGCTAAGTTAGTTTAACCTCATACCCTCACTCCTTTCCCTCTAAGTATAACATCCCTCATCTGAAATTAAGTTTTCTATATGCCACCAGATATGATATGCCTTTAATGAAACTAATGACTATATTCTTAAGTAATAATTAAAACCAATATCTATAGACTTAGAATCTAACTATAAATGTATTAATAATGAAATCTTGTGCTTAGATGATGTACTGTTGATATTGGGAACTGTTAACATTGTCTTTCTCCGCAAAAGAGGGATTTTGGAGCTATACAAGAACAATACAAATATATAAGGGGAAAACCATTAACACAACAGTTTCACAAAGCTAGAAAGAATCATGAGCAGTATGAAAAGACAAGGAAAGAAAGGACCTCAAACAATACAGGTCAATTCAACATTAGATGAGGTAATATCTGCAGCTGATGGAATGTCAGACAAAGAGTTCAGGATATACATGCTTCAGATGATCTGGAGTCTCAAGGAAGACATTATGCAGCAAATTCAGATAATGAAAGATGACTTTGACAATGAATTACATAAACAAATCCAAGAAGCAAAAGATCAACTCTATAGGGAGATAGAGGATATAAAAAACAAACAAACAGAAATCCTGGAAATGCAGGAAACAATAAACCAAATTAAAAACTCAAATAAGAGTATTACCAGCAGAGTAGAACTCTTAGAAGATAGAACTTCAGACAACAAAGACAAAGTTTTTCAACTTGAAAAGAACATAGACAGCTCAGTGAGAATGTTAAGAAATCATGAACAGAACATCCAAGAATTATGGGATAACATAAAGANATATAAGAGGTTGTGAGGGGAAAGGCGCGGGGAACAAGGGAGAGAATTAAACAACAGCAGATGAGGTAGAGAGGGAAGATGAGAGGAGAGGGGAGGGGGGATAGTAGGGGATAGGAAAGGCAGCAGAATACAACAGTCACTAATATGGCATTATGTAAAAATTGTGAATGTGTAACTGATGTGATTCTGCAATTTGTATTTAGGGTAAAAATGGGAGTTCATAACTCACTTGAATCAAATGTATGAAAGATGATATGTCATGAGCTTTGTAATGTTTTGAACAATCAATAAAAAAAAATAACTAAAAAAAACAAAAAAAGAAAAAAAAGAGCTTTGTAATGTTTTGAACAACCAATAAAAAATAATAATAATAAAAAAATAAGCTAATGCCAAAGAACCAAAGGGCGGATATTTTCTCAGATATACAGATGCTAATTGACAATGGGGGAGTGGGCAGAGAATAGAGGATTTTGAATTAGACAGAGGGGAGTTAAGGGAGGGGAGGGAGTATGGAGGTAGGAAGGAAAGTAGAATGAATCTGACATTATTACCCTATATGTATACATGATAACACAACCTGTGTAACTTTATATCATGTCCAACCAGAAGAATGAGAAGTCATGCTCCATTTATGTATGGTGTGTCAAAATGCATTCTACTGTCATGTTTAAATAATTAAAACAAAAAAATAAAAATAAAAGAGGATCAAAAAAAAGTCTCATCTCCAAATAGGTTAAATAATTAAATTATTTTACAGAAAGTAAGATAAGCTTAAGTTTTTATTTGAAAATGTGATAGTACAAAGTAAAATAGACTTCTACAGTCTTAACTGAGTGCCAAGAAAAATCTGAGAGGAAGATGGCCGATGAAAGAGCTTATTGGGTTCTAACCTTAAGGTAGAAAAACCACGTTGGCTTCTTTGTTATTGTTCCTTAATCCAAAAGTCAGCTTAGGAGGAGACTTTAGCATTAGGCACCTTGACCTTCATGGATAAGCCGAAGCCTGCTCTTGCCAAGAGAGGAGTGCGTGAGTTACAGAAAGCATCTCTAGTGTGAAGAATTCAGCCTTTTGATAAACTTCCAGATTTCAAAATAGATTTTTATACAGGACTGAATTTTCTGAGATGACACTGCCTCTCTAACCAGTTCACCTGGACTAAGCAGCCCCATGAATGTGTCCCTAAATGTGGTTATTAAAAACAGAATAGTGGCCTCATGACAACCAGGTACAAGCTATTTAAAGATGGAAAAATATTAAAGTTTGAATTGAGGGTGCAGGCTCCCTATCATTATCATTTCTTTTCCATGCGAGTCAGTGACTTAACATTAAGCCTCAGTGTTTGTAAGGAGTTAACTGCTCCACACTGAACTTGTGTTAAATAATCCCACCCACTTAGGGAAGAAGAAGATGTACAGTGGTAGAAGCTGGGCACCAGTACACATGCCCGAGTCGGTGAAGACTAAAGTAATGTCCCGTGTTGATTTGGTTATTTTGATATGTGATGAAAAAAATCTTTGGGGAAAAATAGTAATTCTTTTAACTGGAAGATCACAGGACATATCCACCATATTTTTCAGGACAAATAGTTTTTACTGTGGGGAAAATAGGTTTAAAATTATACTGTATGGTATTTGCATTGAGGTTATAAAGAAAAGAGTCTGTAGAGAAATTTACTAAAAATATACTTTGTCCAGATTAGTGTTCCTTTGGGGAAAGGAGATCTGAAATAGCTCCAAAGCAGTTTACCCATCAATCAAACCTCCTCCCAAAGGGGACTGCTGGGAAGCTGTGGTGTGTGGTGGTGAAGAAAAGTTTCCTTGGGTTTTGGAGGGAATAATGTTAAACATACTTAAATGGCTAAGTTTACTTGATGCAGTTAAGAATCACACTTGTCAATTTTAATATTGCTTTTACATCTGAAATAAACTTATGTGTTATTTAAAGAAGGAAATTTATTTCAAACATCTTTGCTTCCCCTAGTAAGTAAATAAATTTAAAAAGAAAAGAAAAATATTGGAGTATTTACTGATCAAACGATTTGTCTGAGATAGGCTTTAAAATAGTTCAGGAATAAAAGGAAAACAGGTTATGTGGAGGTGAATGAAACAAGTTTGGCAAAATGGTAATTTCTGAAGTTGGGTGGTGCTGTCCATGGGTTTTTATGTCTGTCTTTCTACTCTTGGGTGTATTTGACAATGTTCATAATAAAAAGTCAAAAAAGAATCTACTGGGGAGCTGGGGATGTGGCTCAAGTGGTAGCATGCTTGTGTGGCATGCATGCTGCCCGGGTTCGATCCTCAGCACCACACACAAATAAAGATGTGTCCGCCGAAAACTAAAAAATAAATATTAAAAAAATTCTCTCTCTCTTTTAAAAAAAAAGCTACCTAAAAAAAAAAGAATCTACTGGATCTACCTTTTATTTTTTAGGCTAAAATCTTGTAAGAAACTCTGCTTTCAGCGTTAGCCATCTCAGGATAGGGTTGTCCAAACGTGTTACTCTGTCTACCAACATCAGCTACCTGAAGCTGGTTTCAGTGCAGCCTTCCAGATCCCCTGCCCCCCAGCCTGTAGCTCCCCACCACTCTGGAATATCTGGGGAAGGACCCAGGGTGTTCGGCAGACAGTTTTGGTATCTAATAACGTTTGAGAACCACTGCTGCCTTCAACCAAGGCACTTAATAAGTCTTCGAGACCCATGACAACATTCTTTCAGTTGCCCTATTTGCCTTTCTGAAGTTTCAAGAAGGGCTCCCCAGTCTTGAGATTTGGGGGGTCAGCACGTGTTTTCCATGGGGATATATTCATTTTATTTCATCGTCCTCTCCTTTCCTTGGCTTTCTCTTTCTGGGTTGGAGGCTGCTTACTGTGCCGTGCTTGGACCGTGGCATGAGCTGCCATAACTGTCATATAAGCCATGGGCTGAATTAAGTATGAGATCACGTTTCATATTTTGAATCCATTCTGCATGGTGACCATTGTACCTTTGTCCTTTTGGATAAAAGCAGGACATTTGTTCAAATGATCTACCAATTCACAACATTTATTGTGCCAGGGACCACCATCCAAGTGCTGGAGATTCAAAGATGCCTGCCTCATCCTGGAGGAGTTCACGGTGGGTGGGACCCAGCTGCAGAGGATCACCATAACACAGTACCTCACAGGGGAGTGACCATACCTCTGCCAGATCCCTGTGAGGAATCTGACTTGTCTAGAAATCATGCTTGCTTACTGATCTAACATTTCTATTATCATGCCTCAAATGAGGAAAGAGAATTATGATTGGATGTTACAGTAGTTGAAATTTTAAACCACAGAAGGAATTTTAAAGAGGGCCATAACACCCTCCCCCAACATTGGAAGGGTTACAAGCTCATGAAGTTTAGTTGAAGGTTTGCAGGCCAACTCCTCATTGTTCCCTCTGCATGCATGAATTAACCTCAAGAAACAGCCTGGGGTTGAAGGTGGACCCCAAGGATCAAAACTTAATTCTTCCTTCAGAAACAGCTGAAATGTCATACAGGAGATAACTGAACATTTCCTGGCATCTTTGGTAGAGTACATAGGTGATAGTAGAAAAGCCCTCTGGCTGATCTGTCTCTTGTGATTCAGAAAATGTTTCCTGAATGAAAGGGCCTGACCCTAATGCTACACTGACTCTCATATACTCCCTCCATCCCAGGAACATCTTTTCCCATTATCATCCCACATTTAAACATCAGTGATAAAGGAAGTTGAACTGTATTTAACAAATGTAGAAGCCTTTAGTGTTCAGGAGAGCATTTGGCTGGTTAATTGAGAAAGTCCATCAAATCATGGACTTTTAAAAGAAGCAACCATTTTCTTTTAGCTTAAAGCATAGGAATATATATTTACACCAACTTTGACCTCTAAGCCCGTCATCTTTCCTTTGCACGGTGTTAGAGTCTGTAAACAAGTCAAAATAACACCTGGCATTTTGCCAGGGGAATGTTAGAGTTCGTAAACAAGTCTGGATGGTGCCTGGCAAAATGCCAGAGGGAGTGGTTTGAGAAGTAACAAAAGCGAGCCATTAAGTGTGGAGATTCCTGATTGGTTGACTGCTGTATCTAGTTTATGTTAATTAGATAAGCTGTGTGGAATGTATAAATACTGCTCCTGTCCTGCAATAAACGGCTTCCACTCCTGCTGTATCGATCTACACAAGTTGTTCGTCACCCCCCCGGTTATTTTGCTGCAGCCGGACTTCGGCAGCACGGGATCCATCAGTTAGAGCTCTTCTTCAAATGTTTTGTACAAATGATATCCTTAATGCATCAGCAATGATTTCCAGTTTTTTTCTTTAAACTGCCAGAACACTGCAATACAATAAAAGTGTAGAATTATGCTAAATTTTAATCATTTTTTTTTCCTAAACATTTACCTGAATCTCAACTACCTCTGATTTGGTCAGAGATGTTTTAGGACTACTTGTTTGTACCATGCTGCTTCAAAGTATTGAGAAGCAGAGTGGGATCTCAGACAGAGGAGTCTTCCTAGTGTACTCATGTTTTGTAAATCTGGTCCATATTCACTCAGCTCCATCATTATACTAACACCTATTCAGAGATACGCCTGCCTGGACTGGCAGCCCTGTCTGACTCCTTCCCCATGTCTCTCACAGGCCTTCTGTTAGAATCTGTGCATCTGCTTCTAGGAAGACTTCCAACCAACAGCACACAAAATAATTCATAGAAAAAGAAATGACGACTGAACCAAACAGCGGCAAAGTTTCCAGATTTCCTGAGATGAGAACCCACATAAAGCCCACCCTGTGGGGCCTGCACCTTCATCCTTCGTAGTGAGAGCTACAGAGAGAGGAGCCTGAAATCTCCTAGCTGTCTTTTCTTTCTTGGATACAGGGTTGTGCTCTGTTGCTCAAACTGGCTTGGAATAATCCTCCTGCCTCAGCCTCAAGAGTAGCCCCATCTATCCAGGCCTAATGGCACATGCCTGTAATCCCAGCAGCCCAGGAGACTGAGGGAGGAGGATTACAAATTCAAGGCCATCCTCAAACAATTTAGCAAGGCCCTCAGCAACTTATTGAGACTCTGTCTCAAAATAAAAACAGGTAAAGTGCCCCTGGATTAATCCCCATTATAAACAAACAAACAAACAAACAAAAAAACAAAGAATAGCCCCTTCCAGTGTTCTTAAACGTAAACAAAACCTCTGTTCTGTAGAATGGACTATGGAACTAAATCAGGAAACTAGACTCCTTGGTTTGATAACCGCATGTCTGTTAACATAAAAATATGATAACCCCAAAATATGAAAATAGAGGAAAGAAAAAGGAATCTTGGCAACTAACCTAACCATTGCTGTCTTACAAGGATGAAGAGCATTGTGAATTAACTGCCAAGTAACCAGGATACTTGGTTAACTAGTCAGCAGCCCAGGGATACCCTTAATTACCAAATAATCCTGCTGGTGCAGAACTAAGCCAGCTCTGTGGCATGGAGATCTGTGTGGGCCTTGCTTCCAGGCCTTTCCTTGGTAGCCTGTACAGATGGGTTGTGGAGGAGAGTGGCTCAGGGCATAGACCAGGTGTCCCTTTGTGCCTGCGTTTCCCAGGCTGATTTGCTATGTGGCAGTGTCGGCCCATCCCAGGGCTGAGATAACTGCAGCCTCACCCAGGAACTTAAGGCAGAGCCACAGAGGAATAGGTCTCTACTCTGTTCTCAAGCCGGATGCCAGGTGTGCCAAGGTCTTGGATTTTGCAGTGGGAGAAGTTTTAGGTAAACACCTGGAGAACCTGATACTTTAAAAATTCTAGAAGGCAGCTGAAGGTCCTTCCCTCCCTCTGCAGCCCTCCCTGGCCCTCCACCAGCAGTTCTCCACAGCAGCAACACTGCCTCCTAGGGGTGTGTGTGTGTCTGTGGAAGAGGAGTTATTGACACAAGGATGGGGAGCCTAGAACCTATTTTGCATATAAACAAAATGACATTTTAAGGCTTTAACCTATAATAATCGTATGCAAAGTAAAGAATGATTATACTTACAGCCAGTTGGAATTTTCTTGAGTTACTCACATACATAATGCCCCTCAAGGTCTGAGGGATATGCTTCCAACACTTAGTCTGTGTTTGTGTCTATCACATTTAGGGTGATGCTGGGAACAAGTACTAACATCAGACCACTTCCTGACATCTTCCTGCATAGTTGTATCTGAGCATTTACATGTCGAAATACATAGTTACTATAATGACTCTGCTTTCATTTCTTCTTCACATTACTGTTAGCATATTACAGTGATTAGAGTATCGAATGCAAGCAAGTTGTAATATCTGTACATTTTAAGATATGGAGGGGCATTCGGTTGATAAGTGCTCTTTAAATAGAACTTGCAGCCTCCAGCAATTTGGCTGTGCTGGAAAAAATGGAAATTAATTGTATTTTGGAATATTACTGCTGGAAGCTCTGGCCTGGCACACTGTAGCAACTGCTCAGATGCTGCTGTTATGTTGGTCCATTACTAACCCAGCCTCCCGAAGCATGTGGGGTGATGTTTGTTGAATCCTGGAAGGACTGGTGCTAGATCAAAGCTATATAATTGAGGACTGGGTTGGAAAGGGCTGCCTGGGAATATCATATTCCAGTTTTGTGTCCAATCTAGAATATCAATAATGCTTCACCTAGACAAGAGATAGATAGATAATTAGATAAATAAATAAATAAAGGAAAGCCAACAAATCTCCTGGATTTCAAAAACTGAAAAATCTTTACTAAACACGGGTAATTAATTTACACGGTCTTTCTTGAAAGAATGTTAACTGGACAAGAACTTGGGTGCTGAAGAGCGTTCCTACAAGAAATCAGCAGGTGCTGGCTGCATTGCTAGACTGTCTCACTGTGGGGCAGGAGTCTTTGGCTTTAAGCCGGAAACTTCTGTTTTGTGACTCTGCCATGGCCTCCTTCTGCCAGAATCACTGCCCTTATAGTCTAAACTTCCAGAAGAAATACAGGTTTGTGCTGAATGAAAGTAGCACCGCCCGCGATCTCCTGGGGATGTGACTCTGAGCGGAGGCTCACTGTGCGATTCACCTGCGCCACCTGCCGAGCAAGCTGGGAAGTGCAGAGGCACTGGGAAAGGAGGAGCGGGGAGAAGGAAGGGTCACAATGATTGATAGGACAACTAATACAGCGCACCCGTGGAGCGTGTTCTATTATTCCCATTTCACAGAGGAGAAAACAGACTTAAAGGTTCCATTTCTTGCTTGAATTCACAAAACTGTTAAATAGCATGCTTGACTTTGTAAGGGATCCCAAAAACTATAGTAAGAAAACTAATGTTGATCAGACACTATGTTAAGCAATTTCACTTTTAATGTCTTATTTTGCACAGCAACACTGTGAAATATGTGCTATCCTGATTTTCAGAAATATCAAATCTGATCCTTAGGTAATTTGTCTGAGGTCCCAAAGTTGATCACCTGCTGAATTCTGCCTGCTACTCAAGCCTGGTCTCATAGGTGGAGAATGGAAGGTGGACACAGAGATAGAATAATATTACACCTGTAAATGGGACCACAACCTTGTATTAAGTCTAGATTGGCTGCCTTCTTCACCACTTCCCAAAGAGAATATATGCTTTGCTTTGCACAGCAAAAATAGATGAGAAATGATATTTGCACATAGAATCTTGTTAAACTGAACTTTGTTCAGGACCTAGGAAGTGCATGATGGGAAGACTCCATGGCAAACTGCTTTGTTGCAGACAAAAATAAAACTGTAATTTAGCTCTTTAGCATTCTCATGCAATAAAGAGGACAGATTTCACATTCATTTATATGTTCTCCTTATACAAATGAAAAAATTACAGATAATAAACCATTTGACCTACTTTGCCAGTACACCTCCACACACTGTCTTAGTACATTCTCAAAGGGAAATGGTATGTATTTGCCTAGACCTTTTCTATGCACTTGCTTTCCTATCTTAAAAATGTATTACTGTATTAGGGGATATCTTTATCACTTTTAACTTCCTTTCTACAAAAGGATCACATCTTTTCCTATCTTAAAAATGCATTACTATATTAGAAGATATCTTTACATAAATAATGTGCGGTCTTCAAATTGCTCTTTCTCTCCCTTGCCTTACTTAATGTAATTTAGAGATCTTACCATGTTGGAGCATGTAGACTGGACTCATTATTTTAAAAAGTATTTTGTGGAATGGAGATACCATAATTAACACAATTGATTTTCTGCTGATGGACATCTGGGGTGCTTCCAGACTTGCTTTGGTGCCTGTGCTATTATAAACAATGCTGCAACAAGGGCCTCATGCATGCCTCTGCACATGCACAAGGTCCTCAAGGACAGATACCATGAGGTGGACTTGCCAGGAAGGACGGTGTGAGCATTAAAATACCAATACAGACCAATTGCTCTTCCAAAGTGCATGTACTTACTAGAGATACCTACCTGTTCCATCTTCTTAACCAACTCATCACTTTTAAACTTTGACATTCCTTTGGAGATCACCTTAATTTTGAAATTTGAATTTCTCTGATTCTTACTGAGCCTGAGTATCTATTCTAGTATTTATTAGCCAATCTTTCCCTTGATTGCCTATTATGCCCTTCTTTCTATAAAACTCTTTGTCTTATTGTTACATAGAATTATTTCATTGAAATAATAGTAGCAAATTTTGATATAAATTTAAATTTTTCCCTTTATGACTTAATTTTGGGGTTTGACCAAAAATGTTCCACATTCAGCCAAATCATTACAGATGGGCTTTATATTTGAGTTTTTATGTGTATGTTTAATCTAATTAGAATTAACTGGTGTTAAAGGTGTGAAGGACCAAATCTAGTTTTTCAAAATGTAAAGTCTGTACCTAAACATTTGTTAATGCTTTGATGACTTGAAGTGCTGACTTTATTATGAATTAAATTTCAACATATAGGTTTTCATTTCTGATACCTATTCTATCTTTGAATGATTTTCTATTTATACACCTATTGGAATAAAAATACATGGTTTTAAATATGGTGCCTTTGTAATCATTTATGACATTTTAATATTTAATAGGGCAAAACTTTGTTTTCAAAATCTGAGTGGCCACTTTTGTGCAGTTATTTTAAGAATTCTAGAATGAGTGTGTTAAGTTACAGGAAAATCCTGTTGAAAATGTTTGGAGTTGTTTCAAACTTTATAAATTAATTTTGGTAAGACAAAATTTACAATATTGAGACTTTCTATCAAAGAGAATGGCATTTGTAATAATTTTTCTAGCTTTTTAAATGTTCTTGGGAAATTTTATAGTTTCTACAAAAGGATCACATCTTTATCTTGTTAGGATTATTTCTGGATCCTCTATCATGTTTGTTCCTATGTTGCATAGAAACTTCTAAGAATGAGTTTCTAATTATTTATGTCTGGTACATGGAAAAACTGTGGATGCCTGTGTTATGATTTAGTCTCTGGTTACTTAATTGTAATCTCTTTTTGTTGTGACTTTTTAGGTTTTTAAAAATAGACAATTGTGTATTCTGCAAATAGTGTTAGTTTTCTCTCTTCTTTCCTACATTTGCATCTTTGGAAATCATGATATTTGATTTTACTAGTGGGGTTGTAGGGTTGTCTTTTTTTTCCAATTAATTACATCTGTTTGTCTTCTTGAATCTGAGAAATGTTGCCTTTCAGCAAATCAGGAACATTCTCTGCCATTATCCCTTTACATATCACCCTGCCACTTTCTAATTCTTCCATGTAGAATTCAATTAGTGTCTTTTAGGCCTTGTCACATGGCCCCACACAGCTCTTCATATTTTTCTTGTTCGTCTTCAACTTGCTTATTTTCTTTAAACCTCTCTTTCAGTTCACCAATTCTGCTGTAACTCACCTGCTGTTTAAACCATCATTTTGATGATAATTATCTTTTCCATTTATAGATGTGATTTTGCTCCTCTTTCAAATATGACTGTTCAAATTCAAATGTTCCAGGTTCCTCTTTGTATTTATAAAGACTTTTTCCTGAAATCATATTAAATGTCCCCTTTTTTTTTTTTGGTACGTAAAAATTTCATCTGTGTTCTCTTGCAGTTGTTTTAGCTCATCAGCATTTCCATCAACTCATTCTTGGTTCCTTGTGTGTTTAATGATTTTTGACCAGGGGCTGATGTTTCTTGGGAATTTACTTGTGGGACTTTTCTTTGAGGTCTGGGTTTAAAATAAAGTATGTCCATCTGGAAGAATTTGCATTCACTTCTGCCAGATGCTTGGAAACTGTCCACCTGACGGGGGTCATTTGAAAACAAATGTTCTTCTCAGAGTGTTTCAGAAGTACCTTGAATTGAGCTGGTGACAGTGAGGGTGCCTCTTCACTAGTTCTTTGGTGGATGCTTTCTCCTCCAGATGATCCCTGAGACTGCTGGTCTTTGTCCAGGCATTGGCCCAGGGCCCATTCCAATTTCCTTCCCTGCATTGGTTCCTAGGGCTATTGTAACAAAGTACCACAAACTCAGTGGCTTGAACAGCCCAGTTCTGGAGGTGGAAATCCAAGGTCAAGGTGTTGGTGAGGTTGGTTCTGAGGGCAATGTAGGAGAATCTGTCTCAGGCTTTTCTCCTGGCTCCTAGTGGTCGTGGTGATCTTTGGTGATCCTTGGTTTGTAGGAGCACCTTCCTGAGCTCTGCCTTCATCTTCACATGGTGTTCACCTTGTGCGCCCATCTGTGTCCACACTTCCCCCTTTTCATAAGGACATCAGTTAGATTGGATGAGGACCTCATCTTAATTAATCTGTACCAACCACACTATTTCCAAATAAGTTCATATTCTGATGAAAGGGGGACTAAGCTTTTAGCATATGAAATGTGATGGTCATGATTCAACCTATAACATCTCTGTTTTTCTTCAGGCTTTGTTTCCAGTCCCTATGTGCATGGTCTACTAACAAGTGACAAGGGACCAGTAGATACTCAGGGATAAATGACAACTCAAATTCTGACTTGCTTTTCTGCATTTATCATCTGACCTGCAAATAATCTCCTTGGTTTTCCACCAAGTTGACCATGCACCTAAGATGATATTTTAAAAATTGTATAAATCATGTCAAGGTTCACAAAAAGAGTGGCTTTCTGAATACTTAGACCAAAATATTCCTGAAAATGGGAATCCTTTTTGATATAAGATAAATACAGAAGTCCTACCTGACTTTCCATCAGAAAGGAAAAAAAAATTCAAATTATTGGTTTACTGTGACCAACATTTTTGAATAAACCTTCCAAATATTTTTCATCATGAGGTAGCATAAGATAGGAAAACCAACCAAAATGTAATCCTGGCAAGAATTCTATGTTTTAAAGTAAAAGAAAATATTTAGCAGTATTGCTATACTACTTGAACTGATAAGATGATCATAAAAAGTTTAGAATTATTTAAATTGGTCTTCTTTGTTCTGATATATATTTTTTTTAAAATTGAAGTAATCCTCCAATAACTCCTTGTCCTACCAGCATACTTGTAGGGTGATCAAATGAAGATTATCCACCCGCATGTTAGATCCAACCATAATACACAGAGGTGGCTGGATTCAATTAAGTTTGATGCTTACAATTTAACGAGTAGTGCAAGGATTTGTTTGCTTCTGCCAAAACAAGTTTTCATAATAATTCAGTTCTCAACAGGAAGGACATTCATGGAAGCATGCCATTTTAAAAAGTGATTTGACGGTTTTCCTCCCACTTTCACTGTAGCATAGCACAGCCTGACCACGCCCTCCCCTCACACCCCCTTGCCTTGCCTTGCCTTCTCCAGTCTGCCTGGGCAGCTCTGCAGAGCCTCCTTGAAAGGACATTTTCTCTCTCATCTTCACTACTTTCCAAGTGAGATGCATCCTGCAGGATTCTCTTTTCCCCTTCACATTTTCTCCTTCAATTCCACTTCTGAGTGTCTTGGTACATGATCATTATTTATATCCGCTCACATGTTCCCCATGGTCAAAGAGAAGACCAATAGCAAAAGGAGCTTCCTGTTGATTTCTTTCTTTTTTTTTTAAAGAGAGTGAGAGAGGGAGAGAGAGAGAATTTTTTTAATATTTATTTTTAAGTTATCGGCCAACACATCTTTGTTTGTATGTGGTGCTGAGAATCGAACCCGGGCCGCACGCATGCCAGGCGAGCGCGCTACCGCTTGAGCCACATCCCCAGCCCAAATATTTATTTTTTTTAGTTGTAGTTGGACACAA
Source organism: Marmota marmota marmota (assembly GCF_001458135.2). NCBI lineage: Eukaryota > Metazoa > Chordata > Mammalia > Rodentia > Sciuridae > Marmota > Marmota marmota. The sequence continues at coordinate 10,204,701 of NW_025999990.1, read as the reverse complement.
TACCTTTATTTTATTTATTCATTTTTATGTGGTGCTGAGGATCGAACCCAGGGCTTTGCACATGCTAGGCAAGCACTCTACCGCTGAGCCACAACCTCAGCCCTGTTGATTTCTATTTATAGTGTAATACAGGGGTTCTCAAAATGTAGTTCATAGAACTTTTTAGAAATGTGCATATTTAGGGGCTGGGGTTGTGGCTCAGGGGTAGAGCACTTGCCTAGCATGTGTGAGGCACTGGGTTCGATTCTCAGCACCACCTATAAATAAAGGTCCCAACGGACAACTTAAAAAATTCGCATGTTCCAACCCTACCCCAGACACTCTGAAACTCAAATTCTGAGCATGGGCTGGAACACATTATGGGATGCTGCCCATCCCAGAACTGAGGCTGAGTCCTGGAGGGTCTCCCATAGGGGTGAAAGGAATTTGGTGATCCTCACTCGCAGAGCATTGGTCTGCTGCATCAGAGTTTTATCAGATCTTGTCAGGTTCAATGGCATGTTATGGAAAACTCAAAATGTTAATATGTGTCAATAATTACAGTGGTTAAGAGGACTTTTTTTTTCTCTTGCATACAAGGCCAGAGGTTGGCAGCTGATGAGGGCTCCACAGTCATCACAGACTCTGCCACCCTTTCTTTCTGGTCACCCATAATGGGCCTATTCAGAGTATTAAATGGCTGCTTCAGTCTCAATATTACATCCAAATTTCAGTTGGCAGGAAGGAGGAAATGACATGGCATTTTGCTGAAATTCTTTGGTGTCTAGTCACATGACCGTGTCCAGTTGCAAGGGAGGCTGGGAAATGTAGTCTTTACTTTGGATGGCCATGAGTCCAGCTAAAACCAGGAGCTTTATTACTTAGGGGGAGAGCCAGAGACTTTCTGAGATCCAATCTTAACCACTATCGATTACATGCACATCACTTCTGTGTTTGTAAATCCACCTCAAACTCTCACTTGAGGTTTTTTTGGGGGCCAGTTCTGCTGATAGATTTACCTCCTTTTTTCTCACTTCTGACTCATCAACTACAATAAGTCACATGGGTCTGTTGGATGGTGAGGAAGTTTAAAATTGATTATTGTTCACAACTTCCCAAGTAACAAATTTTGGAGACTTCTGAGACTGCTAATGTCATTCTGTGATTCTCTGAACAGACTCACTGTGTGGCTTTTCCAGTGAGAACATGAACGCACTCCTCTGGGTCACAGACATGATCAGGATTTATCAAGGATTCCGGCCAACAGGCTCTTCCAGGGAATGGAGGTAGGCTTGCTCAGAAGCACCCATCTCTGCACCCTAATCACTCAATGTGAGGCCTTGTTAACGGCCATGTAGCTTCGCAGCAGCTCTCTTGCCCTGAGTCCACCCATTCTTATAATATCTGTGAGGTCCACACCCACCACAGCTCAAGGCCTTTCCTTCCTGGACCATGAGATCTCAAAAACATTTTCTTACAAATTTCTGACATCAGGCAGCCCAGAGGAGAGTCTTTAAAGCCTGCTCAGCTCTACGTTCCATTGCCATTTGGAGCCACTGTTAATGCTCTGAGAGGAAGTGAGTGGCACAACGAGCAATCAGAAACAAAAACTAATAGCTGCAACTGGAGTCTGTTTTTTGACAGCAAAGGACATTATTGTCTCATACAACTGAGCCGTGCCAGGGAGATTTTACTGCAGGCCTGTTCCAGGGGTTCCAATCAAGTGGTCCGGGCGCTCTCTGGGCTCTCTTTTCCCTTGCTTTGGTTTCATTCTTGGGCAGGCTTTTTCCATGCAGAAGAAAAGATGGCTTGCTGACATGAAAGGCAGACCCGTGGAGTCTTTAATAGTATTTAAAGTATAAATGGATGCAAAATAAAACAAGTTTGAGAACTGTTGAGAGACATACTCATTAATGAATCATCACTGTAGCTGACATTTCATTCATTCGTTTACTTCTTGTGTTCTGGGCACTGCATAGCATCAGGGCCTGAGGCGGGGCCAGCCACATACCAACCCTATCCAATGGGTTTCCCAAAGACAAGATGTGTTTTGTTACCAGAAAGAGGAAGAATTTCTGCATAGCTGACAACAGAGATAAACTTATCCCATGGTAGGTGCTATTTGTTCATAAAAACCCAAGTTTCTCATTCCCAGTGGGTGAAATTTACTGAGTGGTCTAAAGGGACAGAAACAAATAGAACATCTTTAGAATCTTCCTCCTAGAGATCCAAATTCCACCCATATCCCTTTTGTTCAGAGACACATGAAGAGAAGCTGGTATAAATTAGTGGGTCTTGGTGTGTAGAAGGGCCCCGAGGAAAATTCCATGTCAAGATTTGTAGCTTGTTGGGACCTGAAAGAATTCTTTTCATTTGAGCCCAAACCTAATCCTAGCACTTTTGCCTGTGGCAATGGGGAGAGTCAGGAAATGACTGTGACAAATTGCCAATGTCTTTGCCCAGTAGAACTTTCTAGAGGAAAAACCTTGCCCCAAAATGGCAGTGAAGAGTGGATAATTTGGCTTCTTCCACAAATACTGGGCACATGCTATAAGGAATGAAATCAGTGAAACACAGATATGGGATTTCATTTCAGCACATCACACGGCTCTGGTTTCTCTGGGACAGGGCCCATTCTGTACAATGGGGACTTACTCAAGAAAGGGAGATGCCTCAAAAGCTCCCCTCGAGGGAGTCACCTGCAGCACAAGTAGGCACTACATTTGAAAACTGGCAAATGATTTAAGTTCCCAAATTTATGCAATTGTAAATACTTATTCTATTTTCATTTTGAAAAATGCACATATATAGAGAGAATGTTATAATGGTCTTTGGGCACCTAAACAAAATACTATGAAATGGGAAGCTTACAAACAACCACTATTTCTCAAGTTCTGGAGGCTGCAAGTCCAAAATCAAGTCCCCTGAGGACTCACTTTGTGGTTCACAGATGGCACCATCTCACCACATCCTCACAGGGAGGAAGGGGCTTGCTCACTCCCTGGGATCGTTCATAAGGGCACCAATCCCATTCGTGAGAACTCTTCCTCAGGACCCAATCACTTCCCAAAGCCTTACCTCCTAATACCACACATTCAGACCAAAGCAATAACAAATATCCACTCAGCTCTCAAAATTATCAGCACATAATGTTTTATCTACTTTCCTACCCATAAGATTTTTTAAAGAGACCAGACAGACATTATACTGTTTTTATAAGGTCTTGAAAACCATAAGACCCATATAAAATGTCTTAATGGTATCATAGACTAATTTCCACAAACCCAAAAATCAGAATTAGATAAGCCTGGCCAAAAAAAAAAAAAAATCATTTTTTTCCTTCCCATCCTTCCAACTGCCCCCAAATGAGTCACCTCAATCAAGAATAATTATGGAGACATTTGGACATCCCCTATGCCAACAGCACAATGTGACTATTGGCCTGAGGTCCAGAGAATTATGAATCTTTGCGGACAAATCCACATATGTGTCTCTCTCTCCCTCCCACTTTGCAACCAAATGGCCCTAATATTTGGTTTGCCACGACCATCTTCCATTTTTCACTTGCCCTCAGCATTTGAAGGAAATCTTTGCCGTGTATGGATTTCCTCCTGCACAGTGCTAGAGATGACAGTTGTGAAATTCCAGAACAGTTAACAGAGATGTCTCTTCTGCGGTATGTGCAGAGTTCTGAAGGACAGTGCTCATGGCAACAGATGCTACATCTCAACAAGATGAAACAGGCGAGAGCTTCCAGATCCACAGCTTTGGTGGGCACTTGCCTTGGATTGTAATTGGACCCATGCAGACTTCAAAGATTAAAAAAGGCTAACTTCACTTATAAATAAAAAATAATTGAAGTAAAGCCCCCAAGTACCAAAGAATGCATCTCATTTCCAAATGGTTTACTGCAAAGTCTAAATTAATGGGAGAGGGAATGGTTTTTATCTTTGAATTCTCCCCTTGCCTTTTTGGTTGTGGCTCCTTTTGTGAAATATTACATCCTAACTTGCTGGTCACCTTTGGATTTAAGATCAAGTCTCTCCCCCACCCCTCATTTTAAAAGCTTGGCTCTTCCCTGCTCCCAACCCCAGTGGAGGCCATGGCTGTGGGCCTGGCTGTTTGGAAGGAAGCAGGGGTCTGGTTCTGAGACTCCTCTGACCTTTGCTTCTATGAATCCAAACTCCTGGAGGGTTGGCAAGAAGCACGAGGTAAAGGGCCAACTTTGGTGGCTGCTGATGTGTCAGAGGGAGAGTCCCTGGCACTGGGCTCCCACTGTCTCCTCTGTGTTCCTTCACAGGCAGGCGGGTCCTTACACAGCTGGGGCAATCGCCCACAGTCCTCTCAAGCCCAAGGAAGAGGCTGCTCTCACCAGACTCTCTCCTCGCTGGAGCGGGTGTTGGTCTTTAAACATAAGCATGTCCTACCTCTTCCAGGCACACAAGCCAAGCATCCCTCTCTGTACTGAAAAGGTAAGCAAGTTAGACTTGGAGACTCCTCCTGAGAATGCTTATGTCAGGCCTTGCTCTAGCAGCAAATGAGAGGCCAGAGTTCTGCAGCTCAGCACCCTCCTCCACACTCCAGAGCACCCCAGATTGTTATGAGCAGCATTTTGACACATTCGGCTGTAGGATAGGTAGGGACTCATTTGTCATCAAGAACACTATCCTCCAAGGTTGTGTACACCTCTCTTCCCCAGGTCCTCTCCCCTGCAGCCTGGGTCAGGTGGGGCAGTGGTGGCAGAGGCATGACTCAGAACAAGAGCTGCTTGCTCAGTCTGGAGAGGTGGCTGCTCCCAAGCCACCCAATGATGCTACCTTTCCAATGTGGGGGTCCCTAGTACATTTCTTTCTCAGCCTAAAACATAATCTGGTTTCAGTAGGGAAACCCCATTTCCTAGGCAGGACTTACAGGTTGCTAAACCCATATCAAAGTCCACACTTAATGCTGGGAGGTCACGGGACAGCTGCCTCCAGTCCCATGTGACCAGGGATTACCCACTAAGGTGGAACTTCCAGTCCAGTCATCAGGGGTGAGCAGAAAAAGACACGAGCAACAAAGTTGTTGATTACTTTACAAAGAATTCAAAACAGAAGGTGCTGCGTTATAGAATCTCAGATTTAATCCTTGCTGTGCTCAGATCTTATCCCATGTCTGTGTCCCAGAAGGCCAATGCCTAGGGAAAATTGTATTCAGCACACCCAGATCCAGTCACGTCATCCCAGACTTTCATCCCACCTTATGTGAGCACTTATATGCACAGCCTGTGTCAATCTGCCTGGTGGCACCCGATCTCAGCAGTCAATCGATGGTGAAAGAATAAGCCCTGAAAGAAAAATGTATTTGGCTGCTGCTTTGGAAGGCTGCTCTGAAGGAAACTCTTTCTGAAATGTCTTCCAGCTGTTATTTCCTTTCTGGATAAACTGAGCCTAATTCAATTTGAGACACCTTCCTCTTTTCCAGATTTTTTTTTTTTGTTTGTTTCCAGAAGGCAAACTATCCACAGATGGCTCTTTATAGCCATATATATGTTCCACTGGTTTTGGCTGAGATGTTTACTGATGTGTAAATGACTCTGTCAGTACACGGGACAAGTATTTCTTCCACATTACATGGTCCTTCAATTACATGGTATGATGGAAGACCAGCAGGATACTCTGTTCTCTCCAGAGCACTGGGGGGACAGAGTTGCACAGCTGTCTCCGGGATGAATCAGGCTGGTACAGGACATTCCTGTCACTGTGAGGGAAACAGCCAAGCACGCTCGCTCAAGGGTTGCCGTGAGAAGACCAACAAAACTTGACTTTGGAAACTGTTCCATCCTCATACTTCACAAAAACTAACGCAGAATACGACTCCATCAATACAACTTTCCTTCTGGTTTCATAATTTTCCTTCTCAGCTCCCATTCCCGGTGTGGTTGGCAGTGATGTTAGAGACAGAGGAGGAAATAGGCTGGAGAAGGGGGAATTCAAAATATAAGTTGTCACCTGGCCAGAAATGGGGAAGAATCAGAAGTACTTGAACCACCACAGATGCTGGGGAGACCACCACCAGGCAGAAGAATTGGTGAGTCCAGCGTCACAGGGTCCAACCTGAGGCATGGGCTTCATCTCTGCCCTCCCTCCTATCTGGGAACCAGCTCCAAAATCTTAGCATCCACAGCAAGGCTATGGCCCTGGCTGGAGGGTGCCAAGAAAGTGGGCCAAGCCCATTGTGATTTCTGCCTTCCCATTTTCCTTCCAGATATAATCTTTCCCCTTAGCTGGCTATCAACCTGATTCCTGCAAAAATGCTCTGGGGAAATCTTACTGGTGGCATTTTTGAAAGTGTCATTTTCTAAAGAATCCATAGTTCACCCTCAATATCCTCAGGGCATATTTGCATAAAACCTATATGCTTTAGATTATTTATAAGACCCAGTACAATGTAAATGCTGTGTCAACTGTCACACTGTTTAGAAAATTTCAAGAAAAGTCTGCACATGCTCAGTACAATTTTCCCTGAACATTTTTAAATCCACAGGTGGTAGAATCCAAGGACATGTAACCTATGGACAGAAGCCCAACTGTTTTTAAAAATGTGGTAGACCCAGCAACTGAATAACTGATATATAGTAGTCATATTTGAATTCCTGACTCATGTCCGTTTTAATTTTGACTGCTCACATCTTGAGTACGGAGCAGAAACTCACGGGAAAAATAAGTCTCTTCTAATCAGAACTCGATTCTGAAAACAGCAGCATCCATATCACCTGGGAGCTTGTTAGAATGCAAATCTCAAGCCCCTTGAATCAATCTTCATTTCCATAAACTCATCAGATGACTCATATACACCATGGAGTTTGAGAAGTATTGATTTAGCCAAGTGATTTTTGCTATGGGCTGCCACTATCAAGTTATACAATTAATTTAGTGGTGGTGATGAGTTAAAAAAATAGCATGATGGCAGAGGAAAACATCAGAGCATCCTATATTTTAAGGCTAAATATTGTGAAATGTTCTTCAGTTACATAGATGTGTGCTGGGAGTTGATCATTGTGTAAACTGTATTTTCCCAGTGGGTCACAGTTGAAAACATTTGAAAATTGCTGATCTAACAATCAGGCTTGGTTATTCCAAGACAAACTGTGCTTTATTACCCTTCAATCAAGTTTACCCATCTGACCAATACCTGTAGCTTGGTAACTCAGCCCTGGTGCAGGCACCTGAACTAAAACATGCTTCCTATATTCCTTCATGGGTAGCACAAAGCTTTGTAAGAAGCTATCCACTGACTACCCCAAAAGGACTATTGAGGTATGCCATCTAGAACAAACTCTGAACAACTGTATGTTTCCTGTTATTAACTTGCTCATCTATTTCCCATTTGGAGTCCTGACTCCAATTCCTTTTTGGGCCATAGCTAATGTAACTGTTTTAGTTTTGCTAAAGTTATGCTTTCATTTTCTTTTCCACTGGAGGAAAAAAAAAAAGATGTCCTTAGTAATTTACTATGCATTTATCAGGCACCTCAGAGCAGAAGGTCAGAAGGGCTGTCAACCCAGTGTAAATTAAAACACTGAATGGTGGTAAGCCAGTTTTCTTCCTGTGA